>NW_027476653.1:0-163832 GCF_051020955.1 Megalopta genalis
AAAACACATGATTTAGCGTCAAATCAATGCGATGCAGAAGGTTTAGCTTCAATTCCAAGCGAAACACATGATTTAGATTCAAATCAATGCCATGTAGAATGTTTAGCTTCAAATCCATGCGAAACAAATAATTTAGCTTCAAACCCTTGGGATATAAGTGATATAGCTTTAAATGCAGTCGAATCAAACGAGTTAGCTTCAACATCCATGCGATACATTTCATTTAGCATCAAATCGATACGAAGTAGAATGCTTAGCTACAAATCCATGCGAAACAAATTATTTAGCTTCATACAATTGGGATATAAGTGATATAGCTTTAAATGCAGACGCATCAAACGAGTTAGCTTCAAATCCATGCGAGACGCATGATTTAGCTGCAAATGAAAGCGATGTAGATGGTTTAGCTTCAAATCCATGCGAAACAAATGATTTAGCTTCAATTACTTGGGATATAAGTGATATAGCTTCAAATGCAGACGAATCAAACGAGATAGTTCAAATCCAAGCAAGTCACATGATTTAGCTGCAAATCAATGCGATGTAGATGGTTTAGCTGCAAATCCATGCGAAACAAAAGATTTAGCTTCAATCACTTGGGATATAAGTGATACAGCTTCAAATGCAGACGAATCAAACGAGTTAGCTTCAAATCCAAGAGATAAACGTGATTTAGATTCATATCAATGCGAAGTAGAAGGCTTAGATTCAAATCCATGCGAATCAAATGGTTTAGCTTCAAATATTTGTGACATACATGATTTGGCAAATGCATGCGAAACAAATGAGTTAGCCACAAATCCAAGTGAATCAAATGATTTAGCTTCAAATCAATGCGAAGTAGAACGCTTATCTTCGAAACCATGCGAAACAAATTGGTGAGCATCAAATACTTGTGATATACATGATTTAGCTTCAACAGCATGCGAGACAAACGAGTTAGCTTCAAATCCATCCGGAACACATGATTTAGCTCCAAATCAATTCGAAGTAAAGAAAGGGTTAGCTTCAAATCCATGCGAATCAAATGGTTTAACTTCAAATATTTGTGTTATACATGATTTGGCTTCAACTGCGTGCGAAACAAATGTGTTAGCTCTAAATCCATACGAAACACATGATTTAGCTTCAAATCAAAGCGAAGTAGAAGGCTTAGCTTCAAATCCATGCGAAACAAATGGTTTAGCTACAAATACTTGTGATACACGTTATTTAGATTCAACTGCATGCGCAAGAAACGAATTAGTTTCAAATCCATGCGAAACACATGATTTTACTTCAAATCAATACGATGTAGAAGGTTTAGCTACAAATCCAAGCGAAAACACATGATTTAGCTTCAAATCAAAGCGAAGTAGAAGGCTTATCTCCGAATCCATGCGGAACAAATGGCTTAGCTTCAAATACTTGTGATATACATCGAAACAGATGGCTTAGCTTCAAATACTTGTGATATGCATGATTTAGCTTGAAATGCAGGCGACACAAACGAGTTAGCCTCAAATCCATGCGAAACACATGATTTAGCTTCAAATCCATGCGAAACCAATGATTTAGCTTCAGATACTTGCGATATAAGTGATATAGTTTCAAATGCAGACGAAACAAACGAGTTAGCTTCATATCCAAGAGAATCACACGATTTAGCTCCAAATAAATGCGATGTAGAAGGTTTAGCTTCAAATCCATGCGACACAAATGATTTAGCTTCAGATACTTGCGATATAAGTGATATAGCTTCAAATGCAGGCGAAACAAACGAGTTAGCATTAAATCCATGCGAAACACATGATTTAGCTTGAAATTCATGCGAAACACATGGTTTAGCTACATATTCTAACGAAACAAATGGCTTACTTTTTGATACTTGTGATAAACATGATCTAGTTTCAAATTCAGGCGAAACTAACGAGTTAGCTTCAAATCCATGCGAAACACATGATTTAGCTTCAATTCAATGCGAAGTTGAAGGCTTAGATTCAAAGCCGTCCGAAACAAATAATTTAGGATCAGATACTTGCGATATAATTGATATAGCTTCAAATGCAGGCGAAACGAACGAGTTAGCTTGAAATCCATCCGAAACACATGATTTAGCAGCAAATCAACTCGATGTAGTAGGTTTAGCTTCAAATCCATGCGAAACAAATGATTTAGCTTCAAACCATTGGGATATAAGTGATATAGCTTTAACTGCAGAGGAATCAAACGCGTCAGCTTCAAATCCATGCGATACATTTCACTTATCTTTAAATCGATACGAAGTAGAAGGCTTAGCTTCAAATCCATGCGAAACCAATGATTTAGCTTCAGATACTTGCGATATAAGTGATATAGCTTCGAATGCAGACGAAACAAACGAGTTAGCTTGAAATCCATCCGAAACACATGATTTAGCAGCAAATCAACGCGATGTAGTAGTTTAGCTTCAAATCCATGCGAAACCAATGATTTAGCATCAGATACTTGCGATGTGAGTGATATAGCTTCAAATGCATTCGAAACAAACGAGTTTGCTTCAAATCCATGCGAAACACATGATTTAGCTGAAGATCAATGCGATATAGAAGGTTTAGCTTCAAATCCATGCGAATCAAATGATTTAAATTCAGATACTTGCGATATAAGTGATATAGCTTCAAATGCGGCCGAAGCAAACGAGTTGGCTTCAAATCCAAGCGAATCACATGATTTAGCTTCAAATCAATGCCTGTGCAGAAGGTTTAGCTTCAAATCCATGCGAAACAAATGATTTAGCTTCAAACAATTGAGATATAAGTGATATAGCTTCAAATGCAGCCGAAGCAAACGAGTTAGCTTCAAATCCAAGCGAATCAAATGATTTAGCTGCAAATCAATGCGATGTAGAAGGTTTAGCTTCAAATCCATGCGAATCAAATGATTTAAATTCAGATACTTGCGATATAAGTAATATAGATTCAAATGCACGAGGAACAAACGAGTTAGCTTCAAATCCATGCGAAACACACGATTTAGCTTCAATTCAATGCGAAGTTGAAGGCTTAGCTTCAAATGCATGCGAAACAAATGATTTAGCATCACATACTTGCGATATAAGTGATATAGCTTCAAATGCTGGAGAAACCAACGAGTTTTCTCCAAATCTATGCGAAACAACTGATTTAGCTTCAAATCAATGCGAAGTAGAAGGCTTAGCTTCAAATCCATGCGAAACAAATGATTTAGCATCAGATACTTGCGATATATGTGATATAGCTTCAAATGCAACCGAAACAACCGAGTGGGCTTCAAATCCATGCGAGGCACATCATTTAGCTTCAAATCAATGCGAAGTGAAAGGCTTAGCTAGAAATCCATGCGGAACAAATGATTTAGCTTCAGATACTTGCGATGTATGTGATATAGCTTCAAATGCAGGCGAAAGAAACGAGTTAGCATCAAATCCATGCGAAACTCATGATTTAGCTTCAGATACTTGCGATATAACTGATATAGCTTCAAATGCAGACGGAACAAACGAGTTAGCTTCAAATCCATGCGAAACACATGATTTAGCTTCAATTCAATGCGAAGTTGAAGGCTTAGCTTCAAAGCCATCCGAAACAAATGATTTAGCATCAGATACTTGCGATATAATTGATATAGCTTCAAATGCAGACGAATCAAACTAGTTAGCATCAAAATCCATGCGATACATATCATTTAACTTCAAATCGATACGAAGTAGAAGGCTTAGCTTCAAATCCATGCGAAACAAATGATTTATATTCAGATACTTGCGATATAAGTGATATAGCTTCAAATGCCGTCGAAACTAACGAGTTAGCTTCAAATCCATGCGATACATTTCATTTAGCTTCAAATCGATACGAAGTAGAAGGCTTAGCTTCAAATCCATGCGAAACACACGATTTAGCTTCAAATCAATGCGATGTAGAAGGTTTAGCTTCAAATCCATGCGAAACAAATGATTTAGCATCAGATACTTCTGATATAAGTGATATATCTTCCAGTGCAGGGGAAACAAACGAGTTAGCTTCAAATCCATGCAAAACACATGATTAAGCTTCAAATCAATGCTATGTAGAAGGTTTAGCATCAAATCCCATGCGAAACAAATGATTTAGCTTCAGATATTTGCAATATAAGTGATGTAGCTTCAAATGCAAACGAATCAAACGAGATAGTTTTAATTTCCATGCGATACACATGATTTAGCTTCAAATCTATGCGATGTAGAAACTTTAGCTTCAAATCCATGCGAAACAAATGATTTAGCATCAGATACTTGCGATATAAGTGGTACAGATTCAAATGCAGGGGAATCAAACGAGTTAGCTTCAAATCCATGCGAAACACATGATTTATCTGCAAATGAATGCGATGTAGAAGGTTTAGTTTCAAATCCATGCGAAACAAATGATTCAGCATCAGAAACTTGCGATAAAAGTGGTACAGATTCAAATGCAGGGGAATCAAACGAGTTAGCTTCAAATCCATGGAAAACAAATGATTTAGCTTCAAATCAATGCGAAGTAGAAGCCTTAGCTTCGTATCCGTGCGGAAAAAATGATTTGGCTTCATATACTTGCGATATAAGTGATATAGCTTCAAATATAGACGAATCAAACGAGTTAGCTTCAAATCCATGCGAAGCACATGATTTAGCTGCATGTCAATGCGATGTAGAAGGTTTAGCTACAAATCCATGCGACACAAGTGATTTAGCTTCAGATACTTGCGATATAAGTGATATAGCTTCAAATGCAGACGAAAAAAAACGAGTTAAGCTTCATGTTCAAGCGAAACACATGATTAAGCTTCAAATAAATGCGAAAGACAAGATTTAGGTTCAAATTCATGCGAAACACATGGTTTAGATTGAAAATCCTGCGAAACAAGTGGTTTAGCTTCTGATACTTGTGACCTACAGGATTTAGCATTAACTGCATGCGAAACAAACGAGTTACCTTCAATTCCATGCGTAACACATGATTTAGCTGCAAATCAATGCGATGTAGAAGGTTTAGCTTCAAATCCATGCGAAACAAATGATTTACCTTCAAACACTTGGGATATAAGTGATATAGTTTCCAATGCAGGCGAAACAAACGAACTGGCTTCAAATACAAGCGAAGCACATGATTTAGCTGCAAATCAATTCGAAGTAGAAGGATTAGCTTTAAATCCATGCGAAACAAATGGTTTAGCTACAAATACTTGTGATACACGTTATTTAGATTCAACTGCATGCGCAAGAAACGAATTAGCTTCAAATCCATGCGAAACACATGATTTAGCTTCAAATCAATGCGAAGGGGAAGGCTGATCTTCTAATCCAAGCGAAACAAATGGCTGAGCTTCAAATACTTGTGATATACATGATTTAGCTTCAAATGCAGGCGATACAAACGTGTTAGCTTCAAATCCATGCGAAACATAGGATTTAGCTTCAAATCAGTACGAAGTAGAAGGCTGATCTTCGAATCCGTGCGAAACAAATGGTTTCGCTTCAAATACTTGTGATATACATGATTTAGCAACAAAAGCAGGCGACACAAACGAGTTTTATCATCAAATCCATCCGAAACACATGATTTAGCTTCAAATTCATTCGAAACACATGGTTTAGCATAATATTCACGGGAAGCAAATGGTTCAGCTTCAAATACTTGTGATATACATGATTTAGATTCAACTGCATGCGAAACAAACGAATTAGCTTCAAATCCATGCGAAACATTATGTAGCTTCAAATCAATGCGAAGTAGAAGGCTGATCTTCGAATCCATGCGAAACAAATGGTTTCGCTTCAAATACTTGTGATATACATGATTTAGCTTCAACAGCATGCGAAACAACCGAGTTAGCTTCAAATCAATGCGAAGTAGAAGGGTTATCTTCGAATCAATGCGAAACAAATGTTTCAGTTTCAAATACCTGTGATATACATGATTTAGCTTCAAATGGAGGCGACACAAACGAGTTTATCATCAAATCCACCCGAAACACATGATTTTGCTTCAAATTCATGCGAAACACATGCTTTAACTTCAAATCAATGCGAAGTAGAAGGCTGATCTTCCAATGCATGCGAAACAAATGGGTCAGCATCAAATACTTGTTTTATACATGACATTGCTTCAACTGCATGCAAAACAAATGAGCTAGATTCAAATCCATGCGAAATACATGATTTAGCTTCAAATCAATGCGAAGTAGAAGGCTGATCTTCGAAACCATGCGAAACAAATTGGTCAGCATCAAATACTTGTGATATACATGATTTAGCTTCAACAGCATGCGAGACAAACGAGTTAGCTTCAAATCCATGCGAAACAGATGATTAAGCTCCAAATCAATGCGAACTAGGAGGGTTAGCTTCAAATCCATGCGAATGAAATGGTTTAACTTCAAATATTTGTGTTATACATGATTTGGCTTCAACTGCGTGCGAAACAAATGTGTTAGCTCTAAATCCATACGAAACACATGATTTAGCTTCAAATCAAAGCGAAGTAGAAGGCTTAGCTTCAAATCCAGACGAAACACATGATTTAGCTTCAAATCAATGCGAAGTATAGGGCTTATCTTCGAATCCATGCGGAACAAATGGCTTAGCTTCAAATACTTGTGATATACATGATTTAGCTTCAAATGCAGGCGATACAAACGAATTAGCTTCAAATCCATGCGAAACATATGATTTAGCTTCAAATCAATGCGAAGTAGGAGGCTGATCTTCGAATCCATGCGAAACAAATGGTTTCGATACAAATACTTGTGATATACATGATTTAGCTTGAAATGCAGGCGACACAAACGAGTTTTATCATCAATCCATCCGAAACACATGATTTAGCATCAAATTCATTCGAAACACATGGTTTAGCATAATATTCATGCGAAGCAAATGGTTCAGCTTCAAATATTTGTGATATACATGATTTAGCTTCAACAGCATGCGAAACAAACGATTAGCTTCAAATCCAATGCGAAACATGATGTAGCTTCATATCGATGCTAAGTAGAAGGCATGTCTTCGAATCCATGCGAAACAAATGGTTTAGCTTCAAATACCTGTGATATACATGATGTAGCTTCAACTGCATGCGAAACAAACGAGTTAGCTTCAAATCCAAGAGAAAACGTGATTTAGGTCATATCAATGCGAAGTAGAAGGCTTAGCTTCAAATCCATGCGAAACAAATGGTTTAGCTACAAATACTTGTGATACACGTTATTTAGATTCAACTGCATGCGCAAGAAAACGAATTAGTTTCAAATCCATGCGAACACATGATTTTACTTCAAATCAATACGATGTAGAAGGTTTAGCTACAAATCCAAGCGAAACACATGATTTAGCTTCAAATCAAAGCGAAGTAGAAGGCTTATCTCCGAATCCATGCGGAACAAATGGCTTAGCTTCAAATACTTGTGATATACATCGAAACAGATGGCTTAGCTTCAAATACTTGTGATATGCATGATTTAGCTTGAAATGCAGGCGACACAAACGAGTTAGCCTCAATCCATGCGAAACACATGATTTAGCTTCAAATCCATGCGAAACACATGATTTAGCTTCAAATCAATGCGAAGGAGAAGGCTGATCTTCTAATCCAAGCGAAACAAATGGCTGAGCTTCAAATACTTGTGATGTACATGATTTAGCTTCAACAGCATGCGAAACAAACGAGTTAGCTTCAAATCAATGCGAAGTAGAAGGGTTATCTTCGAATCAATGCGAAATAAATGTTTCAGTTTCAAATACCTGTGATATACATGATTTAGCTTCAAATGGAGGCGACACAAAACGAGTTTTATCATCAAATCCACCCGAAACACATGATTTTGCTTCAAATTCATTCGAAACACATGATTTAGCTTCAAATCAATGCGAAGTAGAAGGATTAACTTCGAATCCATGCGAAACAAACGGTTTAGCTTCAAATACCTGTGATATACATGATTTAGCTTCAACTGCATGCGAAACAAACTAGTTAGCTTCAAATCCATGCGATACACATGCTTTAACTTCAAATCAATGCGAAGTAGAAGGCTGATCTTCCAATGCATGCGAAACAAATGGGTCAGCATCAAATACTTGTTTTATACATGACATTGCTTCAACTGCATGCAAAACAAATGAGCTAGATTCAAATCCATGCGAAATACATGATTTAGCTTCAAATCAATGCGAAGTAGAAGGCTGATCTTCGAAACCATGCGAAACAAATTGGTCAGCATCAAATACTTGTGATATACATGATTTAGCTTCAACAGCATGCGAGACAAACGAGTTAGCTTCAAATCCATGCGAAACAGATGATTAAGCTCCAAATCAATGCGAACTAGGAGGGTTAGCTTCAAATCCATGCGAATGAAATGGTTTAACTTCAAATATTTGTGTTATACATGATTTGGCTTCAACTGCGTGCGAAACAAATGTGTTAGCTCTAAATCCATACGAAACACATGATTTAGCATCAAATCAAAGCGAAGTAGAAGGCTTAGCTTCAAATCCAGACGAAACACATGATTTAGCTTCAAATCAATGCGAAGTATAGGGCTTATCTTCGTATCCATGCGGAACAAATGGCTTAGCTTCAAATACTTGTGATATACATGATTTAGCTTCAAATGCGGGCGATACAAACGAATTAGCTTCAAATCCATGCGAAACATATGATTTAGCTTCAAATCAATGCGAAGTAGGAGGCTGATCTTCGAATCCATGCGAAACAAATGGTTTCGATACAAATACTTGTGATATACATGATTTAGCTTCAAATGCAGGCGACACAAACGAGTTTTATCATCAAATCCATCCGATACAGATGATTTAGCATCAAATTCATTCGAAACACATGGTTTAGCATAATATTCATGCGAAGCAAATGGTTCAGCTTCAAATATTTGTGATATACATGATTTAGCTTCAACTGCATGCGAAACAAACGAATTAGCTTCAAATCCATGCGAAACATGATGTAGCTTCATATCGATGCTAAGTAGAAGGCATGTCTTCGAATCCATGCGAAACAAATGGTTTAGCTTCAAATACCTGTGATATACATGATTTAGCTTCAACTGCATGCGAAACAAACTAGTTAGCTTCAAATCCATGCGAAACACATGCTTTAACTTCAAATCAATGCGAAGTAGAAGGCTGATCTTCCAATGCATGCGAAACAAATGGGTCAGCATCAAATACTTGTTTTATACATGACATTGCTTCAACTGCATGCAAAACAAATGAGCTAGATTCAAATCCATGCGAAATACATGATTTAGCTTCAAATCAATGCGAAGTAGTAGGCTTATCTTCGAATCCATGCGAAACAAATGGTTTAGCACCAAATACTTGTGATATACACGATTTAGCATCAAATCCAGGTGAAACAAACGATTAGCTTCAAATCCAAGCGAAAAACATGATTTAGCATCAAATCAATGCGAAGTAGAAGGCTTATTTTCGAATCCATGCGAAACAAATGGCTTAGCTTCAAATACTTGTGATATACATGATTTAGCTTCATATGCAGGCGATACAAACGAATTAGCTTCGAATCCATGCGAAACAAATGGTTTAGCTTCAAATACCTGTGATATACATGATGTGGATTCAACTGCATGCGAAACAAACGAGTTAGATTCGAATCCAAGCGAAACACATTATTTAGCTTCAAATCAATGCGAACTAGATGGCTTAGCTTCCAATCCATGCGAAACAAATGGTTTAGCTTCAAATACTTGTGATATACATGGTTTAGCTTCAAATCAATACGAAGTAGAAGGATTAGCATCAAATCCATTCGAAACACATGATTTATCTTCAAATCAATGCGGAGTAGAAGACTAAGTTTCAAAACCATGCGAAACGTATAGGTTGGAATCAAATACTTGTTTTATACATGATTTAGCTTCAACTGCATGCGAAACAAACGAATTAGGTTCAAATTCAACCGAAACACATAATTTAGGTTCAAATCAATGCGATGCAGAAGGTTTAGCTTCAAATCCAAGCGAAACACATGATCTAACTTCTAATCTATACGAAGTAGAAGGCTTAGCTTCAAATTCATGCGAAACAAGTGATTTAGATTCAGATACTTGCGATATAAGTGATATAGCTTCAAATGCAGGGGAAACAAACGAGTTAGCATCAAATCCATGCAAAACACATGATTTAGATTCAAATCAATGCGATGCAGAAGGTTTAGCTTCAAATCCAAGCGAAACACATGATTTAGCTTGAAATAAATGCGATGTAGAAGGCTTAGCTTCAAATCCATTGGAAACAAGTGATTTAGATTCAGATACTAGTGATATAAGTTATATAGCTTCAAATGTAGGCGAAACTAACGGGTTAGCTTCAACTCCATGCGAAACACATGATTTAGCTGCAAATCCATGCTATGTAGATGATTTAGATTCAAATCCGTGCGAAATAAATGATTTATCAACAGAAACTTGCGATATAACTGATATAGCTTCAAATGCAGGGGAAACAGGCGAGTAAGCATCAAATCCATGCAAAACACATGATTTAGCGTCAAATCAATGCGATGCAGAAGGTTTAGCTTCAATTCCAAGCGAAACACATGATTTAGATTCAAATCAATGCCATGTAGAATGTTTAGCTTCAAATCCATGCGAAACAAATAATTTAGCTTCAAACCCTTGGGATATAAGTGATATAGCTTTAAATGCAGTCGAATCAAACGAGTTAGCTTCAACATCCATGCGATACATTTCATTTAGCATCAAATCGATACGAAGTAGAATGCTTAGCTACAAATCCATGCGAAACAAATTATTTAGCTTCATACAATTGGGATATAAGTGATATAGCTTTAAATGCAGACGCATCAAACGAGTTAGCTTCAAATCCATGCGAGACGCATGATTTAGCTGCAAATGAAAGCGATGTAGATGGTTTAGCTTCAAATCCATGCGAAACAAATGATTTAGCTTCAATTACTTGGGATATAAGTGATATAGCTTCAAATGCAGACGAATCAAACGAGATAGTTCAAATCCAAGCAAGTCACATGATTTAGCTGCAAATCAATGCGATGTAGATGGTTTAGCTGCAAATCCATGCGAAACAAAAGATTTAGCTTCAATCACTTGGGATATAAGTGATACAGCTTCAAATGCAGACGAATCAAACGAGTTAGCTTCAAATCCAAGAGATAAACGTGATTTAGATTCATATCAATGCGAAGTAGAAGGCTTAGATTCAAATCCATGCGAATCAAATGGTTTAGCTTCAAATATTTGTGACATACATGATTTGGCAAATGCATGCGAAACAAATGAGTTAGCCACAAATCCAAGTGAATCAAATGATTTAGCTTCAAATCAATGCGAAGTAGAACGCTTATCTTCGAAACCATGCGAAACAAATTGGTGAGCATCAAATACTTGTGATATACATGATTTAGCTTCAACAGCATGCGAGACAAACGAGTTAGCTTCAAATCCATCCGGAACACATGATTTAGCTCCAAATCAATTCGAAGTAGAAGGGTTAGCTTCAAATCCATGCGAATCAAATGGTTTAACTTCAAATATTTGTGTTATACATGATTTGGCTTCAACTGCGTGCGAAACAAATGTGTTAGCTCTAAATCCATACGAAACACATGATTTAGCTTCAAATCAAAGCGAAGTAGAAGGCTTAGCTTCAAATCCATGCGAAACAAATGGTTTAGCTACAAATACTTGTGATACACGTTATTTAGATTCAACTGCATGCGCAAGAAACGAATTAGTTTCAAATCCATGCGAAACACATGATTTTACTTCAAATCAATACGATGTAGAAGGTTTAGCTACAAATCCAAGCGAAACACATGATTTAGCTTCAAATCAAAGCGAAGTAGAAGGCTTATCTCCGAATCCATGCGGAACAAATGGCTTAGCTTCAAATACTTGTGATATACATCGAAACAGATGGCTTAGCTTCAAATACTTGTGATATGCATGATTTAGCTTGAAATGCAGGCGACACAAACGAGTTAGCCTCAAATCCATGCGAAACACATGATTTAGCTTCAGATCCATGCGAAACACATGATTTAGCTTCAAATCAATGCGAAGGAGAAGGCTGATCTTCTAATCCAAGCGAAACAAATGGCTGAGCTTCAAATACTTGTGATATACATGATTTAGCTTCAACAGCATGCGAAACAAACGAGTTAGCTTCAAATCAATGCGAAGTAGAAGGGTTATCTTCGAATCAATGCGAAACAAATGTTTCAGTTTCAAATACCTGTGATATACATGATTTAGCTTCAAATGGAGGCGACACAAACGAGTTTTATCATCAAATCCACCCGAAACACATGATTTTGCTTCAAATTCATTCGAAACACATGATTTAGCTTCAAATCAATGCGAAGTAGAAGGATTAACTTCGAATCCATGCGAAACAAACGGTTTAGCTTCAAATACCTGTGATATACATGATTTAGCTTCAACTGCATGCGAAACAAACTAGTTAGCTTCAAATCCATGCGAAACACATGCTTTAACTTCAAATCAATGCGAAGTAGAAGGCTGATCTTCCAATGCATGCGAAACAAATGGGTCAGCATCAAATACTTGTTTTATACATGACATTGCTTCAACTGCATGCAAAACAAATGAGCTAGATTCAAATCCATGCGAAATACATGATTTAGCTTCAAATCAATGCGAAGTAGAAGGCTGATCTTCGAAACCATGCGAAACAAATTGGTCAGCATCAAATACTTGTGATATACATGATTTAGCTTCAACAGCATGCGAGACAAACGAGTTAGCTTCAAATCCATGCGAAACAGATGATTAAGCTCCAAATCAATGCGAACTAGGAGGGTTAGCTTCAAATCCATGCGAATGAAATGGTTTAACTTCAAATATTTGTGTTATACATGATTTGGCTTCAACTGCGTGCGAAACAAATGTGTTAGCTCTTAATCCATACGAAACACATGATTTAGCATCAAATCAAAGCGAAGTAGAAGGCTTAGCTTCAAATCCAGACGAAACACATGATTTAGCTTCAAATCAATGCGAAGTATAGGGCTTATCTTCGTATCCATGCGGAACAAATGGCTTAGCTTCAAATACTTGTGATATACATGATTTAGCTTCAAATGCGGGCGATACAAACGAATTAGCTTCAAATCCATGCGAAACATATGATTTAGCTTCAAATCAATGCGAACTAGATGGCTTAGCTTCCAATCCATGCGAAACAAATGGTTTAGCTTCAAATACTTGTGATATACATGGTTTAGCTTCAAATCAATACGAAGTAGAAGGATTAGCATCAAATCCATTCGAAACACATGATTTATCTTCAAATCAATGCGGAGTAGAAGACTAAGTTTCAAAACCATGCGAAACGTATAGGTTGGAATCAAATACTTGTTTTATACATGATTTAGCTTCAACTGCATGCGAAACAAACGAATTAGGTTCAAATTCAACCGAAACACATAATTTAGGTTCAAATCAATGCGATGCAGAAGGTTTAGCTTCAAATCCAAGCGAAACACATGATCTAACTTCTAATCTATACGAAGTAGAAGGCTTAGCTTCAAATTCATGCGAAACAAGTGATTTAGATTCAGATACTTGCGATATAAGTGATATAGCTTCAAATGCAGGGGAAACAAACGAGTTAGCATCAAATCCATGCAAAACACATGATTTAGATTCAAATCAATGCGATGCAGAAGGTTTAGCTTCAAATCCAAGCGAAACACATGATTTAGCTTGAAATAAATGCGATGTAGAAGGCTTAGCTTCAAATCCATTGGAAACAAGTGATTTAGATTCAGATACTAGTGATATAAGTTATATAGCTTCAAATGTAGGCGAAACTAACGGGTTAGCTTCAACTCCATGCGAAACACATGATTTAGCTGCAAATCCATGCTATGTAGATGATTTAGATTCAAATCCGTGCGAAATAAATGATTTATCAACAGAAACTTGCGATATAACTGATATAGCTTCAAATGCAGGGGAAACAGGCGAGTAAGCATCAAATCCATGCAAAACACATGATTTAGCGTCAAATCAATGCGATGCAGAAGGTTTAGCTTCAATTCCAAGCGAAACACATGATTTAAATTCAAATCAATGCCATGTAGAATGTTTAGCTTCAAATCCATGCGAAACAAATAATTTAGCTTCAAACCCTTGGGATATAAGTGATATAGCTTTAAATGCAGTCGAATCAAACGAGTTAGCTTCAACATCCATGCGATACATTTCATTTAGCATCAAATCGATACGAAGTAGAATGCTTAGCTACAAATCCATGCGAAACAAATTATTTAGCTTCATACAATTGGGATATAAGTGATATAGCTTTAAATGCAGACGCATCAAACGAGTTAGCTTCAAATCCATGCGAGACGCATGATTTAGCTGCAAATGAAAGCGATGTAGATGGTTTAGCTTCAAATCCATGCGAAACAAATGATTTAGCTTCAATTACTTGGGATATAAGTGATATAGCTTCAAATGCAGACGAATCAAACGAGATAGTTCAAATCCAAGCAAGTCACATGATTTAGCTGCAAATCAATGCGATGTAGATGGTTTAGCTGCAAATCCATGCGAAACAAAAGATTTAGCTTCAATCACTTGGGATATAAGTGATACAGCTTCAAATGCAGACGAATCAAACGAGTTAGCTTCAAATCCAAGAGATAAACGTGATTTAGATTCATATCAATGCGAAGTAGAAGGCTTAGATTCAAATCCATGCGAATCAAATGGTTTAGCTTCAAATATTTGTGACATACATGATTTGGCAAATGCATGCGAAACAAATGAGTTAGCCACAAATCCAAGTGAATCAAATGATTTAGCTTCAAATCAATGCGAAGTAGAAGGATTAACTTCGAATCCATGCGAAACAAACGGTTTAGCTTCAAATACCTGTGATATACATGATTTAGCTTCAACTGCATGCGAAACAAACTAGTTAGCTTCAAATCCATGCGAAACACATGCTTTAACTTCAAATCAATGCGAAGTAGAAGGCTGATCTTCCAATGCATGCGAAACAAATGGGTCAGCATCAAATACTTGTTTTATACATGACATTGCTTCAACTGCATGCAAAACAAATGAGCTAGATTCAAATCCATGCGAAATACATGATTTAGCTTCAAATCAATGCGAAGTAGAAGGCTGATCTTCGAAACCATGCGAAACAAATTGGTCAGCATCAAATACTTGTGATATACATGATTTAGCTTCAACAGCATGCGAGACAAACGAGTTAGCTTCAAATCCATGCGAAACAGATGATTAAGCTCCAAATCAATGCGAACTAGGAGGGTTAGCTTCAAATCCATGCGAATGAAATGGTTTAACTTCAAATATTTGTGTTATACATGATTTGGCTTCAACTGCGTGCGAAACAAATGTGTTAGCTCTTAATCCATACGAAACACATGATTTAGCATCAAATCAAAGCGAAGTAGAAGGCTTAGCTTCAAATCCAGACGAAACACATGATTTAGCTTCAAATCAATGCGAAGTATAGGGCTTATCTTCGTATCCATGCGGAACAAATGGCTTAGCTTCAAATACTTGTGATATACATGATTTAGCTTCAAATGCGGGCGATACAAACGAATTAGCTTCAAATCCATGCGAAACATATGATTTAGCTTCAAATCAATGCGAACTAGATGGCTTAGCTTCCAATCCATGCGAAACAAATGGTTTAGCTTCAAATACTTGTGATATACATGGTTTAGCTTCAAATCAATACGAAGTAGAAGGATTAGCATCAAATCCATTCGAAACACATGATTTATCTTCAAATCAATGCGGAGTAGAAGACTAAGTTTCAAAACCATGCGAAACGTATAGGTTGGAAT
Source organism: Megalopta genalis (assembly GCF_051020955.1). Lineage (NCBI taxonomy): Eukaryota > Metazoa > Arthropoda > Insecta > Hymenoptera > Halictidae > Megalopta > Megalopta genalis. Next base: position 15,891 of record NW_027476653.1, read on the forward strand.
CAAATACTTGTTTTATACATGATTTAGCTTCAACTGCATGCGAAACAAACGAATTAGGTTCAAATTCAACCGAAACACATAATTTAGGTTCAAATCAATGCGATGCAGAAGGTTTAGCTTCAAATCCAAGCGAAACACATGATCTAACTTCTAATCTATACGAAGTAGAAGGCTTAGCTTCAAATTCATGCGAAACAAGTGATTTAGATTCAGATACTTGCGATATAAGTGATATAGCTTCAAATGCAGGGGAAACAAACGAGTTAGCATCAAATCCATGCAAAACACATGATTTAGATTCAAATCAATGCGATGCAGAAGGTTTAGCTTCAAATCCAAGCGAAACACATGATTTAGCTTGAAATAAATGCGATGTAGAAGGCTTAGCTTCAAATCCATTGGAAACAAGTGATTTAGATTCAGATACTAGTGATATAAGTTATATAGCTTCAAATGTAGGCGAAACTAACGGGTTAGCTTCAACTCCATGCGAAACACATGATTTAGCTGCAAATCCATGCTATGTAGATGATTTAGATTCAAATCCGTGCGAAATAAATGATTTATCAACAGAAACTTGCGATATAACTGATATAGCTTCAAATGCAGGGGAAACAGGCGAGTAAGCATCAAATCCATGCAAAACACATGATTTAGCGTCAAATCAATGCGATGCAGAAGGTTTAGCTTCAATTCCAAGCGAAACACATGATTTAGATTCAAATCAATGCCATGTAGAATGTTTAGCTTCAAATCCATGCGAAACAAATAATTTAGCTTCAAACCCTTGGGATATAAGTGATATAGCTTTAAATGCAGTCGAATCAAACGAGTTAGCTTCAACATCCATGCGATACATTTCATTTAGCATCAAATCGATACGAAGTAGAATGCTTAGCTACAAATCCATGCGAAACAAATTATTTAGCTTCATACAATTGGGATATAAGTGATATAGCTTTAAATGCAGACGCATCAAACGAGTTAGCTTCAAATCCATGCGAGACGCATGATTTAGCTGCAAATGAAAGCGATGTAGATGGTTTAGCTTCAAATCCATGCGAAACAAATGATTTAGCTTCAATTACTTGGGATATAAGTGATATAGCTTCAAATGCAGACGAATCAAACGAGATAGTTCAAATCCAAGCAAGTCACATGATTTAGCTGCAAATCAATGCGATGTAGATGGTTTAGCTGCAAATCCATGCGAAACAAAAGATTTAGCTTCAATCACTTGGGATATAAGTGATACAGCTTCAAATGCAGACGAATCAAACGAGTTAGCTTCAAATCCAAGAGATAAACGTGATTTAGATTCATATCAATGCGAAGTAGAAGGCTTAGATTCAAATCCATGCGAATCAAATGGTTTAGCTTCAAATATTTGTGACATACATGATTTGGCAAATGCATGCGAAACAAATGAGTTAGCCACAAATCCAAGTGAATCAAATGATTTAGCTTCAAATCAATGCGAAGTAGAACGCTTATCTTCGAAACCATGCGAAACAAATTGGTGAGCATCAAATACTTGTGATATACATGATTTAGCTTCAACAGCATGCGAGACAAACGAGTTAGCTTCAAATCCATCCGGAACACATGATTTAGCTCCAAATCAATTCGAAGTAGAAGGGTTAGCTTCAAATCCATGCGAATCAAATGGTTTAACTTCAAATATTTGTGTTATACATTATTTGGCTTCAACTGCGTGCGAAACAAATGTGTTAGCTCTAAATCCATACGAAACACATGATTTAGCTTCAAATCAAAGCGAAGTAGAAGGCTTAGCTTCAAATCCATGCGAAACAAATGGTTTAGCTACAAATACTTGTGATACACGTTATTTAGATTCAACTGCATGCGCAAGAAACGAATTAGTTTCAAATCCATGCGAAACACATGATTTTACTTCAAATCAATACGATGTAGAAGGTTTAGCTACAAATCCAAGCGAAACACATGATTTAGCTTCAAATCAAAGCGAAGTAGAAGGCTTATCTCCGAATCCATGCGGAACAAATGGCTTAGCTTCAAATACTTGTGATATACATCGAAACAGATGGCTTAGCTTCAAATACTTGTGATATGCATGATTTAGCTTGAAATGCAGGCGACACAAACGAGTTAGCCTCAAATCCATGCGAAACACATGATTTAGCTTCAGATCCATGCGAAACACATGATTTAGCTTCAAATCAATGCGAAGGAGAAGGCTGATCTTCTAATCCAAGCGAAACAAATGGCTGAGCTTCAAATACTTGTGATATACATGATTTAGCTTCAACAGCATGCGAAACAAACGAGTTAGCTTCAAATCAATGCGAAGTAGAAGGGTTATCTTCGAATCAATGCGAAACAAATGTTTCAGTTTCAAATACCTGTGATATACATGATTTAGCTTCAAATGGAGGCGACACAAACGAGTTTTATCATCAAATCCACCCGAAACACATGATTTTGCTTCAAATTCATTCGAAACACATGATTTAGCTTCAAATCAATGCGAAGTAGAAGGATTAACTTCGAATCCATGCGAAACAAACGGTTTAGCTTCAAATACCTGTGATATACATGATTTAGCTTCAACTGCATGCGAAACAAACTAGTTAGCTTCAAATCCATGCGAAACACATGCTTTAACTTCAAATCAATGCGAAGTAGAAGGCTGATCTTCCAATGCATGCGAAACAAATGGGTCAGCATCAAATACTTGTTTTATACATGACATTGCTTCAACTGCATGCAAAACAAATGAGCTAGATTCAAATCCATGCGAAATACATGATTTAGCTTCAAATCAATGCGAAGTAGAAGGCTGATCTTCGAAACCATGCGAAACAAATTGGTCAGCATCAAATACTTGTGATATACATGATTTAGCTTCAACAGCATGCGAGACAAACGAGTTAGCTTCAAATCCATGCGAAACAGATGATTAAGCTCCAAATCAATGCGAACTAGGAGGGTTAGCTTCAAATCCATGCGAATGAAATGGTTTAACTTCAAATATTTGTGTTATACATGATTTGGCTTCAACTGCGTGCGAAACAAATGTGTTAGCTCTTAATCCATACGAAACACATGATTTAGCATCAAATCAAAGCGAAGTAGAAGGCTTAGCTTCAAATCCAGACGAAACACATGATTTAGCTTCAAATCAATGCGAAGTATAGGGCTTATCTTCGTATCCATGCGGAACAAATGGCTTAGCTTCAAATACTTGTGATATACATGATTTAGCTTCAAATGCGGGCGATACAAACGAATTAGCTTCAAATCCATGCGAAACATATGATTTAGCTTCAAATCAATGCGAAGTAGGAGGCTGATCTTCGAATCCATGCGAAACAAATGGTTTCGATACAAATACTTGTGATATACATGATTTAGCTTCAAATGCAGGCGACACAAACGAGTTTTATCATCAAATCCATCCGAAACAGATGATTTAGCATCAAATTCATTCGAAACACATGGTTTAGCATAATATTCATGCGAAGCAAATGGTTCAGCTTCAAATATTTGTGATATACATGATTTAGCTTCAACTGCATGCGAAACAAACGAATTAGCTTCAAATCCATGCGAAACATGATGTAGCTTCATATCGATGCTAAGTAGAAGGCATGTCTTCGAATCCATGCGAAACAAATGGTTTAGCTTCAAATACCTGTGATATACATGATTTAGCTTCAACTGCATGCGAAACAAACTAGTTAGCTTCAAATCCATGCGAAACACATGCTTTAACTTCAAATCAATGCGAAGTAGAAGGCTGATCTTCCAATGCATGCGAAACAAATGGGTCAGCATCAAATACTTGTTTTATACATGACATTGCTTCAACTGCATGCAAAACAAATGAGCTAGATTCAAATCCATGCGAAATACATGATTTAGCTTCAAATCAATGCGAAGTAGTAGGCTTATCTTCGAATCCATGCGAAACAAATGGTTTAGCACCAAATACTTGTGATATACACGATTTAGCATCAAATCCAGGTGAAACAAACGATTAGCTTCAAATCCAAGCGAAAAACATGATTTAGCATCAAATCAATGCGAAGTAGAAGGCTTATTTTCGAATCCATGCGAAACAAATGGCTTAGCTTCAAATACTTGTGATATACATGATTTAGCTTCATATGCAGGCGATACAAACGAATTAGCTTCGAATCCATGCGAAACAAATGGTTTAGCTTCAAATACCTGTGATATACATGATGTGGATTCAACTGCATGCGAAACAAACGAGTTAGATTCGAATCCAAGCGAAACACATTATTTAGCTTCAAATCAATGCGAACTAGATGGCTTAGCTTCCAATCCATGCGAAACAAATGGTTTAGCTTCAAATACTTGTGATATACATGGTTTAGCTTCAAATCAATACGAAGTAGAAGGATTAGCATCAAATCCATTCGAAACACATGATTTATCTTCAAATCAATGCGGAGTAGAAGACTAAGTTTCAAAACCATGCGAAACGTATAGGTTGGAATCAAATACTTGTTTTATACATGATTTAGCTTCAACTGCATGCGAAACAAACGAATTAGGTTCAAATTCAACCGAAACACATAATTTAGGTTCAAATCAATGCGATGCAGAAGGTTTAGCTTCAAATCCAAGCGAAACACATGATCTAACTTCTAATCTATACGAAGTAGAAGGCTTAGCTTCAAATTCATGCGAAACAAGTGATTTAGATTCAGATACTTGCGATATAAGTGATATAGCTTCAAATGCAGGGGAAACAAACGAGTTAGCATCAAATCCATGCAAAACACATGATTTAGATTCAAATCAATGCGATGCAGAAGGTTTAGCTTCAAATCCAAGCGAAACACATGATTTAGCTTGAAATAAATGCGATGTAGAAGGCTTAGCTTCAAATCCATTGGAAACAAGTGATTTAGATTCAGATACTAGTGATATAAGTTATATAGCTTCAAATGTAGGCGAAACTAACGGGTTAGCTTCAACTCCATGCGAAACACATGATTTAGCTGCAAATCCATGCTATGTAGATGATTTAGATTCAAATCCGTGCGAAATAAATGATTTATCAACAGAAACTTGCGATATAACTGATATAGCTTCAAATGCAGGGGAAACAGGCGAGTAAGCATCAAATCCATGCAAAACACATGATTTAGCGTCAAATCAATGCGATGCAGAAGGTTTAGCTTCAATTCCAAGCGAAACACATGATTTAGATTCAAATCAATGCCATGTAGAATGTTTAGCTTCAAATCCATGCGAAACAAATAATTTAGCTTCAAACCCTTGGGATATAAGTGATATAGCTTTAAATGCAGTCGAATCAAACGAGTTAGCTTCAACATCCATGCGATACATTTCATTTAGCATCAAATCGATACGAAGTAGAATGCTTAGCTACAAATCCATGCGAAACAAATTATTTAGCTTCATACAATTGGGATATAAGTGATATAGCTTTAAATGCAGACGCATCAAACGAGTTAGCTTCAAATCCATGCGAGACGCATGATTTAGCTGCAAATGAAAGCGATGTAGATGGTTTAGCTTCAAATCCATGCGAAACAAATGATTTAGCTTCAATTACTTGGGATATAAGTGATATAGCTTCAAATGCAGACGAATCAAACGAGATAGTTCAAATCCAAGCAAGTCACATGATTTAGCTGCAAATCAATGCGATGTAGATGGTTTAGCTGCAAATCCATGCGAAACAAAAGATTTAGCTTCAATCACTTGGGATATAAGTGATACAGCTTCAAATGCAGACGAATCAAACGAGTTAGCTTCAAATCCAAGAGATAAACGTGATTTAGATTCATATCAATGCGAAGTAGAAGGCTTAGATTCAAATCCATGCGAATCAAATGGTTTAGCTTCAAATATTTGTGACATACATGATTTGGCAAATGCATGCGAAACAAATGAGTTAGCCACAAATCCAAGTGAATCAAATGATTTAGCTTCAAATCAATGCGAAGTAGAACGCTTATCTTCGAAACCATGCGAAACAAATTGGTGAGCATCAAATACTTGTGATATACATGATTTAGCTTCAACAGCATGCGAGACAAACGAGTTAGCTTCAAATCCATCCGGAACACATGATTTAGCTCCAAATCAATTCGAAGTAGAAGGGTTAGCTTCAAATCCATGCGAATCAAATGGTTTAACTTCAAATATTTGTGTTATACATGATTTGGCTTCAACTGCGTGCGAAACAAATGTGTTAGCTCTAAATCCATACGAAACACATGATTTAGCTTCAAATCAAAGCGAAGTAGAAGGCTTAGCTTCAAATCCATGCGAAACAAATGGTTTAGCTACAAATACTTGTGATACACGTTATTTAGATTCAACTGCATGCGCAAGAAACGAATTAGTTTCAAATCCATGCGAAACACATGATTTTACTTCAAATCAATACGATGTAGAAGGTTTAGCTACAAATCCAAGCGAAACACATGATTTAGCTTCAAATCAAAGCGAAGTAGAAGGCTTATCTCCGAATCCATGCGGAACAAATGGCTTAGCTTCAAATACTTGTGATATACATCGAAACAGATGGCTTAGCTTCAAATACTTGTGATATGCATGATTTAGCTTGAAATGCAGGCGACACAAACGAGTTAGCCTCAAATCCATGCGAAACACATGATTTAGCTTCAAATCCATGCGAAACACATGATTTAGCTTCAAATCAATGCGAAGGAGAAGGCTGATCTTCTAATCCAAGCGAAACAAATGGCTGAGCTTCAAATACTTGTGATATACATGATTTAGCTTCAACAGCATGCGAAACAAACGAGTTAGCTTCAAATCAATGCGAAGTAGAAGGGTTATCTTCGAATCAATGCGAAACAAATGTTTCAGTTTCAAATACCTGTGATATACATGATTTAGCTTCAAATGGAGGCGACACAAACGAGTTTTATCATCAAATCCACCCGAAACACATGATTTTGCTTCAAATTCATTCGAAACACATGATTTAGCTTCAAATCAATGCGAAGTAGAAGGATTAACTTCGAATCCATGCGAAACAAACGGTTTAGCTTCAAATACCTGTGATATACATGATTTAGCTTCAACTGCATGCGAAACAAACTAGTTAGCTTCAAATCCATGCGAAACACATGCTTTAACTTCAAATCAATGCGAAGTAGAAGGCTGATCTTCCAATGCATGCGAAACAAATGGGTCAGCATCAAATACTTGTTTTATACATGACATTGCTTCAACTGCATGCAAAACAAATGAGCTAGATTCAAATCCATGCGAAATACATGATTTAGCTTCAAATCAATGCGAAGTAGAAGGCTGATCTTCGAAACCATGCGAAACAAATTGGTCAGCATCAAATACTTGTGATATACATGATTTAGCTTCAACAGCATGCGAGACAAACGAGTTAGCTTCAAATCCATGCGAAACAGATGATTAAGCTCCAAATCAATGCGAACTAGGAGGGTTAGCTTCAAATCCATGCGAATGAAATGGTTTAACTTCAAATATTTGTGTTATACATGATTTGGCTTCAACTGCGTGCGAAACAAATGTGTTAGCTCTAAATCCATACGAAACACATGATTTAGCATCAAATCAAAGCGAAGTAGAAGGCTTAGCTTCAAATCCAGACGAAACACATGATTTAGCTTCAAATCAATGCGAAGTATAGGGCTTATCTTCGTATCCATGCGGAACAAATGGCTTAGCTTCAAATACTTGTGATATACATGATTTAGCTTCAAATGCGGGCGATACAAACGAATTAGCTTCAAATCCATGCGAAACATATGATTTAGCTTCAAATCAATGCGAAGTAGGAGGCTGATCTTCGAATCCATGCGAAACAAATGGTTTCGATACAAATACTTGTGATATACATGATTTAGCTTCAAATGCAGGCGACACAAACGAGTTTTATCATCAAATCCATCCGAAACAGATGATTTAGCATCAAATTCATTCGAAACACATGGTTTAGCATAATATTCATGCGAAGCAAATGGTTCAGCTTCAAATATTTGTGATATACATGATTTAGCTTCAACTGCATGCGAAACAAACGAATTAGCTTCAAATCCATGCGAAACATGATGTAGCTTCATATCGATGCTAAGTAGAAGGCATGTCTTCGAATCCATGCGAAACAAATGGTTTAGCTTCAAATACCTGTGATATACATGATTTAGCTTCAACTGCATGCGAAACAAACTAGTTAGCTTCAAATCCATGCGAAACACATGCTTTAACTTCAAATCAATGCGAAGTAGAAGGCTGATCTTCCAATGCATGCGAAACAAATGGGTCAGCATCAAATACTTGTTTTATACATGACATTGCTTCAACTGCATGCAAAACAAATGAGCTAGATTCAAATCCATGCGAAATACATGATTTAGCTTCAAATCAATGCGAAGTAGTAGGCTTATCTTCGAATCCATGCGAAACAAATGGTTTAGCACCAAATACTTGTGATATACACGATTTAGCATCAAATCCAGGTGAAACAAACGATTAGCTTCAAATCCAAGCGAAAAACATGATTTAGCATCAAATCAATGCGAAGTAGAAGGCTTATTTTCGAATCCATGCGAAACAAATGGCTTAGCTTCAAATACTTGTGATATACATGATTTAGCTTCATATGCAGGCGATACAAACGAATTAGCTTCGAATCCATGCGAAACAAATGGTTTAGCTTCAAATACCTGTGATATACATGATGTGGATTCAACTGCATGCGAAACAAACGAGTTAGATTCGAATCCAAGCGAAACACATTATTTAGCTTCAAATCAATGCGAACTAGATGGCTTAGCTTCCAATCCATGCGAAACAAATGATTTAGATTCAGATACTTGCGATATTAGTGATATAGCTTTAAATGCAGTCGAATCAAACGAGTTAACTTCAAAATCCATGCGATACATTTCATTTAGCATCAAATCGATACGAAGTAGAAGGCTTAGCTACAAATCCATGCGAAACAAATGATTTAGCTTCATACCAGTGGTATATACGTGATATAGCTTTAAACGCAGACCCATCAAACGAGTTAGTTTCAAATCCATGCGAGACACATGATTTAGCTGCAAATCAAAGCGATGTAGATGGTTTAGCTTCAAATCCATGCGAAACAAATGATTTAGCTTCAATTACTTGGGATATAAGTGATATAGCTTCAAATGCAGACGAATCAAACGAGATAGTTCAAATCCAAGCAAGTCACATGATTTAGCTGCAAATCAATGCGATGTAGATGGTTTAGCTGCAAATCCATGCGAAACAAAAGATTTAGCTTCAATCACTTGGGATATAAGTGATACAGCTTCAAATGCAGACGAATCAAACGAGTTAGCTTCAAATCCAAGAGATAAACGTGATTTAGATTCATATCAATGCGAAGTAGAAGGCTTAGATTCAAATCCATGCGAATCAAATGGTTTAGCTTCAAATATTTGTGACATACATGATTTGGCAAATGCATGCGAAACAAATGAGTTAGCCACAAATCCAAGTGAATCAAATGATTTAGCTTCAAATCAATGCGAAGTAGAACGCTTATCTTCGAATCCATGCGAAACAAATGGCTTAGCTTCAAATACTTGTGATATACATGATTTTGCTTGAAAAGCAGGCGATACAAACGAGTTAGCTTCAAATCCATGCGAAACACATGATTTAGCTTCAAATCAATTGCGAAGTAGAAGGCTGATCTTCGAAACCATGCGAAACAAATTGGTCAGAATCAAATACTTGTGATATACATGATTTAGCTTCAACAGCATGCGAGACAAACGAGTTAGCTTCAAATCCATGCGGAACACATGATTTAGCTCCAAATCAATGCGAAGTAGAAGGGTTAGCTTCAAATCCATGCGAATCAAATGGTTTAACTTCAAATATTTGTGTTATACATGATTTGGCTTCAACTGCGTGCGAAACAAATGTGTTAGCTCTAAATCCATACGAAACACATGATTTAGCTTCAAATCAAAGCGAAGTAGAAGGCTTAGCTTCAAATCCAGACGAAACACATGATTTAGCTTCAAATCAATGCGATGTAGAAGGTTTAGCTTCAAATCCAAGCGGAACACGTGATTTAGCTTCAAATCAATTCAAAGTAGAAGGAGTACCTTCAAATCCATACGAAACAAATGGTTTAGCTTCAAATAATTGTGATATACATGATTTAGCTTCAACTGCATGCGTAACAAACGTCCTATCTTCAAATTCAAGCGAAACACATGATTCAGCTTCAAATCCAAGCGAAAGAAAAGATTTAGCTTCAAATCAATGCGAAGTAGAAGGCTTAGTTTCAAATCCATGCGAAACGAATAGCTTAGCTTCAAATACTTGTTTTAAACATGATTTAGCTTCAACTGCATGCCAAACAAACGAGTTAGCTTCAAATCCATGCGGAACACATGATTTAGCTTCAAATCATTGCGAAGTAGAAGGCTTAGCTTCAAATCCATGCGAATCAAATGGCTTAGCTTCAAATACTTGTGATATACATGATTTAGCTTGAAAAGCAGGCGATACAAACGAATTAGCTTCAAATCCATGCGAAACACATGATTTACCTTCAAATCAATTGCGAAGTAGAAGGCTGATCTTCGAAACCATGCGAAACAAATTGGTCAGCATCAAATACTTGTGATATACATGATTTAACTTCAACAGCATGCGAGACAAACGAGTTAGCTTCAAATCCATGCGAAACACATGATATAGCTCCAAATCAATGCGAAGTAGGAGGGTTAGCTTCAAATCCATGCGAATCAAATGGTTTAACTTCAAATATTTGTGTTATACATGATTTGGCTTCAACTGCGTGCGAAACAAATGTGTTAGCTCTAAATCCATACGAAACACATGATTTAGCTTCAAATCAAAGCGAAGTAGAAGGCTTAGCTTCAAATCCAGACGAAACACATGATTTAGCTTCAAATCAATGCGATGTAGAAGGTTTAGCTTCAAATCCAAGCGGAACACGTGATTTAGCTTCAAATCAATTCAAAGTAGAAGGAGTACCTTCAAATCCATACGAAACAAATGGTTTAGCTTCAAATAATTGTGATATACATGATTTAGCTTCAACTGCATGCGTAACAAACGTCCTATCTTCAAATTCAAGCGAAACACATGATTCAGCTTCAAATCCAAGCGAAAGAAAAGATTTAGCTTCAAATCAATGCGAAGTAGAAGGCTTAGTTTCAAATCCATGCGAAACGAATAGCTTAGCTTCAAATACTTGTTTTAAACATGATTTAGCTTCAACTGCATGCCAAACAAACGAGTTAGCTTCAAATCCATGCGGAACACATGATTTAGCTTCAAATCATTCCGAAGTAGAAGGCTTAGCTTCAAATCCATGCGAATCAAATGGCTTAGCTTCAAATACTTGTGATATACATGATTTAGCTTGAAAAGCAGGCGATACAAACGAATTAGCTTCAAATCCATGCGAAACACATGATTTACCTTCAAATCAATTGCGAAGTAGAAGGCTGATCTTCGAAACCATGCGAAACAAATTGGTCAGCATCAAATACTTGTGATATACATGATTTAACTTCAACAGCATGCGAGACAAACGAGTTAGCTTCAAATCCATGCGAAACACATGATATAGCTCCAAATCAATGCGAAGTAGGAGGGTTAGCTTCAAATCCAGGCGAATCAAATGGTTTAACTTCAAATATTTGTGTTATACATGATTTGGCTTCAACTGCGTGCGAAACAAATGTGTTAGCTCTAAATCCATACGAAACACATGATTTAGCTTCAAATCAAAGCGAAGTAGAAGGCTTAGCTTCAAATCCAGACGAAACACATGATTTAGCTTCAAATCAATGCGATGTAGAAGGTTTAGCTTCAAATCCAAGCGGAACACGTGATTTAGCTTCAAATCAATTCAAAGTAGAAGGAGTACCTTCAAATCCATACGAAACAAATGGTTTAGCTTCAAATAATTGTGATATACATGATTTAGCTTCAACTGCATGCGTAACAAACGTCCTATCTTCAAATTCAAGCGAAACACATGATTCAGCTTCAAATCCAAGCGAAAGAAAAGATTTAGCTTCAAATCAATGCGAAGTAGAAGGCTTAGTTTCAAATCCATGCGAAACGAATAGCTTAGCTTCAAATACTTGTTTTAAACATGATTTAGCTTCAACTGCATGCCAAACAAACGAGTTAGCTTCAAATCCATGCGGAACACATGATTTAGCTTCAAATCATTCCGAAGTAGAAGGCTTAGCTTCAAATCCATGCGAATCAAATGGCTTAGCTTCAAATACTTGTGATATACATGATTTAGCTTGAAAAGCAGGCGATACAAACGAATTAGCTTCAAATCCATGCGAAACACATGATTTACCTTCAAATCAATTGCGAAGTAGAAGGCTGATCTTCGAAACTATGCGAAACAAATTGGTCAGCATCAAATACTTGTGATATACATGATTTAACTTCAACAGCATGCGAGACAAACGAGTTAGCTTCAAATCCATGCGAAACACATGATATAGCTCCAAATCAATGCGAAGTAGGAGGGTTAGCTTCAAATCCATGCGAATCAAATGGTTTAACTTCAAATATTTGTGTTATACATGATTTGGCTTCAACTGCGTGCGAAACAAATGTGTTAGCTCTAAATCCATACGAAACACATGATTTAGCTTCAAATCAAAGCGAAGTAGAAGGCTTAGCTTCAAATCCAGACGAAACATATGATATAGCTTCAAATCAATGCGAAGTAGAAGACTGATCTTCGAATCCATGCGAAACAAATGGGTTCGCTTCAAATACTTGTGATATACATGATTTAGCTTCAAATGCAGGCGACACAAACGAGTTTTATCATCAAATCCATCCGAAACACATGATTTAGCTTCAAATTCATTCGAAACACATGGTTTAGCATAATATTCATGCGATGCAAATGGTTCAGATTCAAATACTTGTGACATACATGATTTTGCTTCAACTGCATGCGAAACAAACGAATTAGCTTCAAATTCATGCGAAACATGATGTAGCTTCATTTCAATGCGAAGTAGAAGGCATGTCTTCGAATCCATGCGAAACAAATGGTTTAGCTTCAAATACTTGTGACATACATGATTTAGCTTCAACTGCATGCGAAACAAACGAGTTAGCTTCAAATCCAAGAGAAAAACGTGATTTAGGTTCATATCAATGCGAAGTAGAAAGCTTAGTTTCAAATCCATGCGAATCAAATGGTTTAGCTTCAAATATTTGTGATATACATGATTTGGCAAATGCTTGCGAAACAAATGAGTTAGCCACAAATCCAAGTGAATCAAATGATTTAGCTTCAAATCAATGCGAAGTAGAACGCTTATCTTCGAAACCATGCGAAACAAATTGGTGAGCATCAAATACTTGTGATATACATGATTTAGACTCAACAGCTTGCGAGACAAACGAGTTAGCTTCAAATCCATGCGAAACACATGATTTAGCTCCAAATCAATGCGAAGTAGAAGGGTTAGCTTCTAATCCGTGCGAATCAAATGGTATAACTTCAAATATTTGTGTTATACATGATTTGGCTTCAACTGCTTGCGAAACAAAAGTGTTAGCTCTAAATCCATACGAAACATATGATTTAGCTTCAAATCAAAGCGAAGTAGAAGGCTTAGCTTCAAATCCAGACGAAACATATGATATAGCTTCACATCAATTCGAAGTAGAACGCTTATCTTCGAATCCATGCGAAACAAATGGGTTCGCTTCAAATACTTGTGATATACATGATTTAGCTTCAAATGCAGGCGACACAAACGAGTTTTATCATCAAATCCATCCGAAACACATGATTTAGCTTCAAATTCATCCGAAACACATGATTTAGCTTCAAATCAATGCGAAGGAGAAGGCTGATCTTCTAATCCAAGCGAAACAAATGAGTTCGCTTCAAATACTTGTGATATACATGATTTAGCTTCAAATGCAGGCGACACAAACGAGTTTTATCATCAAATCCATCCGAAACACATGATTTAGCTTCAAATATTTGTGATATACATGATTTGGCAAATGCTTGCGAAACAAATGAGTTAGCCACAAATCCAAGTGAATGAAATGATTTAGGTTCAAATCAATGCGATGTAGAAAGTTTAGCTTCAAATCCAAGCGGAACACGTGATTTAGCTTCAAATCAATTCAAGGTAGAAGGAGTACCTTCAAATCCATACGAAACAAATGGTTTAGCTTCAAATAATTGTGATATACATGATTTAGCTTCAACTGCATGCGTAACAAACGTCCTATCTTCAAATTCAAGCGAAACACATGATTCAGCTTCAAATCCAAGCGAAAGAAAAGATTTAGCTTCAAATCAATGCGAAGTAGAAGGCTTAGTTTCAAATCCATGCGAAACGAATAGCTTAGCTTCAAATACTTGTTTTAAACATGATTTAGCTTCAACTGCATGCCAAACAAACGAGTTAGCTTCAAATCCATGCGGAACACATGATTTAGCTTCAAATCATTCCGAAGTAGAAGGCTTAGCTTCAAATCCATGCGAATCAAATGGCTTAGCTTCAAATACTTGCGATATACACGATTTAGCTTCAAATCCAGGCGAAACAAATGAGTTAGCTTTAAATCCAAGCGAAAAACATGATTTAGAATCAAATCAATGCAAAGTAGAAGGCTTATTTTCGAATCCATGCGAAACAAATGGCTTAGCTTCAAATACTTGTGATATACATGATTTAGCTTCAAATGCAGGCGATACAAACGAATTGGCTTCAAATCCATGCGAAACATATGATTTAGCTTCAAATCAATGCGAAGTAGAAGGCTGATCTTCGTATCCAGGCGAAACAAATGGTTTCGCTTCAAATACTTGTGATATACATGATTTAGCTTCAAATGCTGGCGACACAAACGAGTTTTATCATCAAATCCATCCGAAACACATGATTTAGCTTCAAATTCATTCGAAACACATGGTTTAGCATAATATTCATGCGAAGCAAATGGTTCAGCTTCAAATACTTGTGATATACATGATTTAGCTTCAACTGCATGCGAAACAAACGAATTAGCTTCAAATCCATGCGAAACATGATGTAGCTTCATATCAATGCGAAGTAGAAGGCATGTCTTCGAATCCATGCGAAACAAGTGGTTTAGCTTCAAATACCTGTGATATACATGATGTAGCTTCAACTGCATGCGAAACAAACGAGTTAGCTTCAAATCCAAGAGAAAAACGTGATTTAGGTTCATATCAATGCGAAGTAGAAAGCTTAGTTTCAAATCCATGCGAATCAAATGGTTTAGCTTCAAATATTTGTGATATACATGATTTGGCAAATGCTTGCGAAACAAATGAGTTAGCCACAAATCCAAGTGAATCAAATGATTTAGCTTCAAATCAATGCGAAGTAGAACGCTTATCTTCGAAACCATGCGAAACAAATTGGTGAGCATCAAATACTTGTGATATACATGATTTAGCTTCAACAGCATGCGAGACAAACGAGTTAGCTTCAAATCCATGCGGAACACATGATTTAGCTCCAAATCAAAGCGAAGTAGAAGGCTTAGCTTCAAATCCAGACGAAACACATGATTTAGCTTCAAATCAATGCGATGTAGAAGGTTTAGCTTCAAATCCAAGCGGAACACGTGATTTAGCTTCAGATCAATTCAAAGTAGAAGGAGTACCTTCAAATCCATACGAAACAAATGGTTTAGCTTCAAATAATTGTGATATACATGATTTAGCTTCAACTGCATGCGTAACAAACGTCCTATCTTCAAATTCAAGCGAAACACATGATTCAGCTTCAAATCCAAGCGAAAGAAAAGATTTAGCTTCAAATCAATGCGAAGTAGAAGGCTTAGTTTCAAAACCATGCGAAACGAATAGCTTAGCTTCAAATACTTGTTTTAAACATGATTTAGCTTCAACTGCATGCCAAACAAACGAGTTAGCTTCAAATCCATGCGGAACACATGATTTAGCTTCAAATCATTGCGAAGTAGAAGGCTTAGCTTCAAATCCATGCGAATCAAATGGCTTAGCTTCAAATACTTGTGATATACATGATTTAGCTTGAAAAGCAGGCGATACAAACGAATTAGCTTCAAATCCATGCGAAACACATGATTTACCTTCAAATCAATTGCGAAGTAGAAGGCTGATCTTCGAAACCATGCGAAACAAATTGGTCAGCATCAAATACTTGTGATATACATGATTTAACTTCAACAGCATGCGAGACAAACGAGTTAGCTTCAAATCCATGCGAAACACATGATATAGCTCCAAATCAATGCGAAGTAGGAGGGTTAGCTTCAAATCCATGCGAATCAAATGGTTTAACTTCAAATATTTGTGTTATACATGATTTGGCTTCAACTGCGTGCGAAACAAATGTGTTAGCTCTAAATCCATACGAAACACATGATTTAGCTTCAAATCAAAGCGAAGTAGAAGGCTTAGCTTCAAATCCAGACGAAACATATGATATAGCTTCAAATCAATGCGAAGTAGAAGACTGATCTTCGAATCCATGCGAAACAAATGGGTTCGCTTCAAATACTTGTGATATACATGATTTAGCTTCAAATGCAGGCGACACAAACGAGTTTTATCATCAAATCCATCCGAAACACATGATTTAGCTTCAAATTCATTCGAAACACATGGTTTAGCATAATATTCATGCGATGCAAATGGTTCAGATTCAAATACTTGTGACATACATGATTTTGCTTCAACTGCATGCGAAACAAACGAATTAGCTTCAAATTCATGCGAAACATGATGTAGCTTCATTTCAATGCGAAGTAGAAGGCATGTCTTCGAATCCATGCGAAACAAATGGTTTAGCTTCAAATACTTGTGACATACATGATTTAGCTTCAACTGCATGCGAAACAAACGAGTTAGCTTCAAATCCAAGAGAAAAACGTGATTTAGGTTCATATCAATGCGAAGTAGAAAGCTTAGTTTCAAATCCATGCGAATCAAATGGTTTAGCTTCAAATATTTGTGATATACATGATTTGGCAAATGCTTGCGAAACAAATGAGTTAGCCACAAATCCAAGTGAATCAAATGATTTAGCTTCAAATCAATGCGAAGTAGAACGCTTATCTTCGAAACCATGCGAAACAAATTGGTGAGCATCAAATACTTGTGATATACATGATTTAGACTCAACAGCTTGCGAGACAAACGAGTTAGCTTCAAATCCATGCGAAACACATGATTTAGCTCCAAATCAATGCGAAGTAGAAGGGTTAGCTTCTAATCCGTGCGAATCAAATGGTATAACTTCAAATATTTGTGTTATACATGATTTGGCTTCAACTGCTTGCGAAACAAAAGTGTTAGCTCTAAATCCATACGAAACATATGATTTAGCTTCAAATCAAAGCGAAGTAGAAGGCTTAGCTTCAAATCCAGACGAAACATATGATATAGCTTCACATCAATTCGAAGTAGAACGCTTATCTTCGAATCCATGCGAAACAAATGGGTTCGCTTCAAATACTTGTGATATACATGATTTAGCTTCAAATGCAGGCGACACAAACGAGTTTTATCATCAAATCCATCCGAAACACATGATTTAGCTTCAAATTCATCCGAAACACATGATTTAGCTTCAAATCAATGCGAAGGAGAAGGCTGATCTTCTAATCCAAGCGAAACAAATGAGTTCGCTTCAAATACTTGTGATATACATGATTTAGCTTCAAATGCAGGCGACACAAACGAGTTTTATCATCAAATCCATCCGAAACACATGATTTAGCTTCAAATATTTGTGATATACATGATTTGGCAAATGCTTGCGAAACAAATGAGTTAGCCACAAATCCAAGTGAATGAAATGATTTAGGTTCAAATCAATGCGATGTAGAAAGTTTAGCTTCAAATCCAAGCGGAACACGTGATTTAGCTTCAAATCAATTCAAGGTAGAAGGAGTACCTTCAAATCCATACGAAACAAATGGTTTAGCTTCAAATAATTGTGATATACATGATTTAGCTTCAACTGCATGCGTAACAAACGTCCTATCTTCAAATTCAAGCGAAACACATGATTCAGCTTCAAATCCAAGCGAAAGAAAAGATTTAGCTTCAAATCAATGCGAAGTAGAAGGCTTAGTTTCAAATCCATGCGAAACGAATAGCTTAGCTTCAAATACTTGTTTTAAACATGATTTAGCTTCAACTGCATGCCAAACAAACGAGTTAGCTTCAAATCCATGCGGAACACATGATTTAGCTTCAAATCATTCCGAAGTAGAAGGCTTAGCTTCAAATCCATGCGAATCAAATGGCTTAGCTTCAAATACTTGCGATATACACGATTTAGCTTCAAATCCAGGCGAAACAAACGAGTTAGCTTTAAATCCAAGCGAAAAACATGATTTAGAATCAAATCAATGCAAAGTAGAAGGCTTATTTTCGAATCCATGCGAAACAAATGGCTTAGCTTCAAATACTTGTGATATACATGATTTAGCTTCAAATGCAGGCGATACAAACGAATTGGCTTCAAATCCATGCGAAACATATGATTTAGCTTCAAATCAATGCGAAGTAGAAGGCTGATCTTCGTATCCAGGCGAAACAAATGGTTTCGCTTCAAATACTTGTGATATACATGATTTAGCTTCAAATGCTGGCGACACAAACGAGTTTTATCATCAAATCCATCCGAAACACATGATTTAGCTTCAAATTCATTCGAAACACATGGTTTAGCATAATATTCATGCGAAGCAAATGGTTCAGCTTCAAATACTTGTGATATACATGATTTAGCTTCAACTGCATGCGAAACAAACGAATTAGCTTCAAATCCATGCGAAACATGATGTAGCTTCATATCAATGCGAAGTAGAAGGCATGTCTTCGAATCCATGCGAAACAAGTGGTTTAGCTTCAAATACCTGTGATATACATGATGTAGCTTCAACTGCATGCGAAACAAACGAGTTAGCTTCAAATCCAAGAGAAAAACGTGATTTAGGTTCATATCAATGCGAAGTAGAAAGCTTAGTTTCAAATCCATGCGAATCAAATGGTTTAGCTTCAAATATTTGTGATATACATGATTTGGCAAATGCTTGCGAAACAAATGAGTTAGCCACAAATCCAAGTGAATCAAATGATTTAGCTTCAAATCAATGCGAAGTAGAACGCTTATCTTCGAAACCATGCGAAACAAATTGGTGAGCATCAAATACTTGTGATATACATGATTTAGCTTCAACAGCATGCGAGACAAACGAGTTAGCTTCAAATCCATGCGGAACACATGATTTAGCTCCAAATCAAAGCGAAGTAGAAGGCTTAGCTTCAAATCCAGACGAAACACATGATTTAGCTTCAAATCAATGCGATGTAGAAGGTTTAGCTTCAAATCCAAGCGGAACACGTGATTTAGCTTCAGATCAATTCAAAGTAGAAGGAGTACCTTCAAATCCATACGAAACAAATGGTTTAGCTTCAAATAATTGTGATATACATGATTTAGCTTCAACTGCATGCGTAACAAACGTCCTATCTTCAAATTCAAGCGAAACACATGATTCAGCTTCAAATCCAAGCGAAAGAAAAGATTTAGCTTCAAATCAATGCGAAGTAGAAGGCTTAGTTTCAAAACCATGCGAAACGAATAGCTTAGCTTCAAATACTTGTTTTAAACATGATTTAGCTTCAACTGCATGCCAAACAAACGAGTTAGCTTCAAATCCATGCGGAACACATGATTTAGCTTCAAATCATTGCGAAGTAGAAGGCTTAGCTTCAAATCCATGCGAATCAAATGGCTTAGCTTCAAATACTTGTGATATACATGATTTAGCTTGAAAAGCAGGCGATACAAACGAATTAGCTTCAAATCCATGCGAAACACATGATTTACCTTCAAATCAATTGCGAAGTAGAAGGCTGATCTTCGAAACCATGCGAAACAAATTGGTCAGCATCAAATACTTGTGATATACATGATTTAACTTCAACAGCATGCGAGACAAACGAGTTAGCTTCAAATCCATGCGAAACACATGATATAGCTCCAAATCAATGCGAAGTAGGAGGGTTAGCTTCAAATCCATGCGAATCAAATGGTTTAACTTCAAATATTTGTGTTATACATGATTTGGCTTCAACTGCGTGCGAAACAAATGTGTTAGCTCTAAATCCATACGAAACACATGATTTAGCTTCAAATCAAAGCGAAGTAGAAGGCTTAGCTTCAAATCCAGACGAAACATATGATATAGCTTCAAATCAATGCGAAGTAGAAGACTGATCTTCGAATCCATGCGAAACAAATGGGTTCGCTTCAAATACTTGTGATATACATGATTTAGCTTCAAATGCAGGCGACACAAACGAGTTTTATCATCAAATCCATCCGAAACACATGATTTAGCTTCAAATTCATTCGAAACACATGGTTTAGCATAATATTCATGCGATGCAAATGGTTCAGATTCAAATACTTGTGACATACATGATTTTGCTTCAACTGCATGCGAAACAAACGAATTAGCTTCAAATTCATGCGAAACATGATGTAGCTTCATTTCAATGCGAAGTAGAAGGCATGTCTTCGAATCCATGCGAAACAAATGGTTTAGCTTCAAATACTTGTGACATACATGATTTAGCTTCAACTGCATGCGAAACAAACGAGTTAGCTTCAAATCCAAGAGAAAAACGTGATTTAGGTTCATATCAATGCGAAGTAGAAAGCTTAGTTTCAAATCCATGCGAATCAAATGGTTTAGCTTCAAATATTTGTGATATACATGATTTGGCAAATGCTTGCGAAACAAATGAGTTAGCCACAAATCCAAGTGAATCAAATGATTTAGCTTCAAATCAATGCGAAGTAGAACGCTTATCTTCGAAACCATGCGAAACAAATTGGTGAGCATCAAATACTTGTGATATACATGATTTAGACTCAACAGCTTGCGAGACAAACGAGTTAGCTTCAAATCCATGCGAAACACATGATTTAGCTCCAAATCAATGCGAAGTAGAAGGGTTAGCTTCTAATCCGTGCGAATCAAATGGTATAACTTCAAATATTTGTGTTATATATGATTTGGCTTCAACTGCTTGCGAAACAAAAGTGTTAGCTCTAAATCCATACGAAACATATGATTTAGCTTCAAATCAAAGCGAAGTAGAAGGCTTAGCTTCAAATCCAGACGAAACATATGATATAGCTTCACATCAATGCGAAGTAGAAGGCTGATCTTCGTATCCAGGCGAAACAAATGGTTTCGCTTCAAATACTTGTGATATACATGATTTAGCTTCAAATGCTGGCGACACAAACGAGTTTTATCATCAAATCCATCCGAAACACATGATTTAGCTTCAAATTCATTCGAAACACATGGTTTAGCATAATATTCATGCGAAGCAAATGGTTCAGCTTCAAATACTTGTGATATACATGATTTAGCTTCAACTGCATGCGAAACAAACGAATTAGCTTCAAATCCATGCGAAACATGATGTAGCTTCATATCAATGCGAAGTAGAAGGCATGTCTTCGAATCCATGCGAAACAAGTGGTTTAGCTTCAAATACCTGTGATATACATGATGTAGCTTCAACTGCATGCGAAACAAACGAGTTAGCTTCAAATCCATGCGAAACACATTATTTAGCTTCAAATTAATTTGAAAAACATGGTTTAGCTTAATATTCATGCGGAACAAATGTTCCAGCAAATACTTGTGATATACATGATATCGCTTCAACTGCATTTGAAACAAACGAGTTAGCTTCAAGTTCATACGAAACACATGATTCAGCTTCAAATAAATGCGAAGTAGAAGGCTGATTTTCGAATCCATGCGAAACAAATGGTTTAGCTTCAAATCAATACGAAGTAGAAGGATTAACATTAAATCCATGCGAAACAAATGGTTTAGCTACAAATACTTGTGATATACGTTATTTAGATTAAACTGCATGCGCAACGAACGAATTAGCTTCAAATCCATGCGAAACACATGATTTAGCAGCAAATCAAAGCGACATAGAAGGTTTAGCTTCAAATCCATGCGAAACCATTGATTTAGCTTCAGATACTTGCGATATAAGTGACATAGCTTCTAATGCAGACGAAACAAACGAGTTAGCTTTAAATCCAAGCGAATCACATGATGTAGCTTCAAATCAATGCGATTTAGAAGGTTTAGTTTCAAATCCATGCGAAACAAATGATTTAGCTTCAAACACTTGGGATATATGTGATACAGCTTCAAATGCAGACGCTTCAAATCCATGCGAAACACATGATTTAGCAGCAAATCAATGCGATGTAGAAGGTTTAACTTCAAATGCATGCGAAACAAATGATTTAGTTTCAGCCATATAAGTGATATAGATTCAAATGCAGACGAAACAAACGACTTAGCTTCATATCCAAGCCTAACACATGATTTAGCATCAAATCAATGCGATGTAGAAGGTTTAGTTTCAAATCCATGCGACGCAAATGATTTAGCTTCAAATCAATTGGAAGTAGAAGGCTTAGCTACAAATCCAAGCGAAACAAATGATTTAGGTACAGATACATGCGATATAAGTGATATAGCTTCAAATGCGGACGAAACAAACGAGTTAGCTTCAACTCCATGCGAAACACATGATGTAGCTTCAAATCAATGTGATGTAGAAGGGTTAGCTTCAAATCCATGCGACACAAATGATTTAGTATCAGATACATGCAATATAAGCTATATAGCTTCAAATGCAGGAGAAACAAACGAGTTAGCTTCAAGTCCATGCGAAACACATGATTTAGCAGCAAATCAATGCGATGTAGAAGGTTTAGCTTCAAGTCCATGCGAAACAAATGATTTAGCTACAAGCACTTGCGGTATAAGTGATATAGCTTCAAATGCTGGAGAAACAAATCAGTTAGCTCCAAATACATGCGAAACGCTTGATTTAGCTGACTATCAATGCGATGTAGATGGTGTAGCTTCACATCCATGCGAAACAAATGATTCAGCATCAGATAGTTGCGATATAAATGACATAGCTTCAAATGCAGACGAATCAAACGAGTTAGAATCAAAATCCAAGCGATACACACGACTTAGCTTTAAATCAATGCGAAGTAGAAGATTTAGCTTCAAATCCATGCGACACAAAGATATAGCTTCAGATACTTGCGATATAAGTGATATCGCTTCCAATGCAGACGAAACAATCGAGTTAGCTTCAAATACAAGCGACACACATGATTTAGCTTCAAATCAATGCGATGTAGAAGGTTTAGCTTCAAATCCAAGCGAAACACATGATTTAGCTGCAAATCAATGCGATGTAGAAGGTGTAGGTTCAAATCCATGCGAAACAAATGATTTAGCACCAGATACTTGCGATATAAGTGATACAGCTATAAATGCAGGGGAAACAAATGAGTTAGCTTCAAACCCATGCAAAACACATGACTAAACTTCTAAACAATTCTATGTAGAAGGTTTAGCTTCAACTCCATGCGAAACACATGGTTTAGCTGCTAATCAATGCGATGTAGAAGATTTAGCTTCAAATCCAAGCGACACACATGATTTAGAACAGGAACTTGCGATGTAAGTGATATAGCTTCCAATGCAGACGAAACAATCGTGTTAGCTTCAAGTACAAGCGACACACATGATTTAGCTTCAAATCAATGCGATGTGGAAGGTTTAGCTTCAAATCCAAGCGAAACACATGATTTAGCTGCAAATCAATGCGATGTAGAAGGTGTAGCTTCAAATCCATGCGAAAGAAATGGTTTAGCATCAGATGCTTGCGCTATTAGTAATACAGCTTTAAATGCAGGGGAAACAAACGAGTTAGCTTCAATCCCATGCAAAACACATGACTAAGCTTCAAAACAATTCTATGTAGATGGTTTAGCTTCAACTCCATGCGAAACACATGATTTAGCATCAAATCAATGAGATGTAGTAGGTTTAGCTTCAAATCCATGCGAAACAAATGATTTAGCTTCAATCACTTTGGATATAAGTGATATAGCTTCAAATGCAGACGAATCAAACGAGTTAGCTTCAAATCCATGCGATACATTTCATTTAGCTTCAAATCGATACGAAGTAGAAGGCTTATCATCAAATCCATGCGAAACAAATGATTTAGCTTCAAACACTTGAGATATAAGAGGTACTTCTTCAAATGCAGACGAAACAAACGATTTAGCTTCAAATCCATGCAAAACACATGATTAAGCTTCAAATCGATGCGAAGTAGTAGGCTTAGTTTCAAAGCAATGCGATGTAGAAGATTTAGCTTTAAATCAATGCAATGTAGAAGGTTTTGCTTCAAATCAATACGATGTAGAAGGTTTAGCTTCAAATCCATGCGACATAAATGATTTAGCATCATAAACATGCGATATAAGTGATATAGCTTCAAATGCAGGAGAAACAAACGGGTTAGCTTCGTATCCAAGCGAAACACATGATTTAGCCGCAAATCAATGCGATGTAGAAGGTTTAGCTTCAAATCCAAGCGGAACACGTGATTTAGCTTAAAATCAATGAGATGTAGAATGTTTAGATTCAAATCCATGCGACACAAATGATTGGGCTTCAAATACTTGCGATATAAGTGACATAGCTTCAAATGCAGACGAAACAAACGAGTTAGCTTCAAATACAAGCGAAAGACATGATTTAGATTCAAATCAATATGATGTAGAAGGTTTTGCTTCAAATCCATGCGAGACAAATGATTTAGCTTCAGATACTTGCAATATAAGTGATATAGCTTCATATGCAGGGGCAACAAACGAGTTAGCTTCAAATCCATGCAAAACACATGATAAAGCTTCAAATCAATGCTATGTCGAAGGTTTAGCTTCAAATCCATGCGAAACCAATGATTTAGCTTCAAATACTTGTGTTATAAGTGATATAGCTTCAAATGCAGACGAATCAAACGAGTTAGCTTCAAATCCAAGCGAAACACATGATTTAGCGTCAAATCAATGCGATGTAGAAGGTTTAGCTTCAAATCCAAGCGGAACACGTGATTGAGCTTCAAATGAATGAGATGCAGAATGTTTTGATTCAAATCCATGCGACACAATTGATTTGGCTTCAAATACTTGCGATATAAGTGACGTAGCTTCAAATGCAGACGAAACAAACGAGTTAGCTTCAAATCCAAGCGAATCACATGATTTAGCTTCAAATCAATGCGATTTAGAAGGTTTAGCTTCAAATCCATGCGAAACAAATAGTTCAGCTTCAAATACTTTTGATATACATCATTTAGCTTCAACTGCATATGAAACAAACGGGTTAGCTTCAAATTCATGCGGAACAAATGATTCAGCTTCAAATCAATGCGAAGTAGAAGGTTCAGCTTCAAATCCATGCGATTCAAATGGTTTAGCCTCAAATACATGTGATATACATGATTTAGCTTCAACTGCATTCTAAACAAACGAGTTAGCTTCAAATCAGTTCGAAACTCATGATTTTGCTTCTAATCAATGCGATGTAGAAACCTGATTTTAGGATCG
The DNA here is from genome assembly GCF_051020955.1 of Megalopta genalis. NCBI lineage: Eukaryota > Metazoa > Arthropoda > Insecta > Hymenoptera > Halictidae > Megalopta > Megalopta genalis. The sequence continues at coordinate 41,498 of NW_027476653.1, forward strand.
ATGCGAAACAAATGGTTTAGCTACAACTCAATACGAAGTAGAAGGATTAGCATCAAATCCATTCGAAACACATGATTTATCTTCAAATCAATGCGAAGTAGAAGGCTACGTTTCAAATCCATGCGAAACGTATAGTATGGAATCAAATACTTGTTTTATACATGATTTAGCTTCAACTGCATGCGAAACAAACGAATTAGGTTCAAATTCAACCGAAACACATAATTTAGCTTCAAATCAATGCGATGTAGAAGGCTTAGCTTCAAAGCAATGCGACATAAATGATTTATCTTCATATACATGCGATATAAGTGATATAGCTTCAAATGCAGGAGAAACAAACGGGTTAGCTTCGTATCCAAGCGAAACACGTGATTTAGCTTCAAATCAGTGCGATGTAGAAGGTTCAGCTTCAAATCCATGCGATGTAGAAGGTTTAGCATAAAATCCATGCGAAACACGTGATTTAGAAGCAAATCAATGCGATGTAGAAGGCTTAGCTACAAATCCATGCGAAACAAATGATTTAGCTTCATACAATTGGGACATAAATGATATATCTTTAAATGCAGACGAATCAAACGAGTTAGCTTCAAATCCATGCGAGACACATGATTTAGCTGCAAATCAATGCGATGTAGATGATTTAGCTTCAAATCCATGCTAAACCAATGATTTATTTTCAATCACTTGGGATATGAGTTATATAGCTTCAATTGCAGACGAATCAAACGAGTTAGCTTCAAATCCATGCGATACATTTCATTTAGCTTCAAATCGATACGAAGTATAAGGCTTAGCTTCAAATCCATGCGAAACAAATGATTTAGCTTCAAACACTTGAGATATAAGTGATATTTCTCCAAATGCAGACGACACAAACGCGTTAGCTTCAAATCCAAGCAAATCACATGATTTAGCTTGAAATCAATGCGTTGTAGAAGGTTTAGCTTCAAATTCATGCGAAACAAATGATTTAGATTCAGATACTTGCGATATAAGTGATATAGCTTCAAATGCAGGGGAATCAAACGAGTTAGCATCAAATCCAAGCGAAACACATGATTTAACTTCAAATCTATACGAAGTAGAAGGCTTAGCTTCAAATTCATGCGAAACAAATGATTTAGATTCAGATACTTGCGATATAAGTGATATAGCTTCAAATGCTGACGAATCAAACGAGTTAGCTTCAAATCCAAGCGAAACACATGATGTAACTTCAAATCTATACGAAGTAGAAGGCTTAGCTTCAAATTCATGCGAAACAAATGATTTAGATTCAGATACTTGCGATATAAGTGATATAGCTTCAAATGCAGGGGAAACAAACGAGTTAGCATCAAATCCATGCAAAACACATGATTTAGCTTCAAATCAATGCGATGCAGAAGGTTTAGCTTCAAATCCAAGCGAAACACATGATTTAGCTTCAAATCAATGCGATGTAGAAGATTTAGCTTCAAATCCATGCGAAACAAATGATTTAGTTTCAAACACTTGGGATATAAGTGATATAGCTTTAAATGCAGACGAATCATACGAGATAGTTCAAATCCATGCGACACATTTCATTTAGCTTCAAATCGATACAAAGTAGAAGGCTTAGCTTCAAATCCATGCGAAACAAATGGTTTAGCTTCAAACACTTGAGATATAAGTGGTATTTCTTCAAATGCAGACGAAACAAACGAGTTAGCTTCAAATCCAAGCAAATCACATGATTTAGTTTCAAATCAATGCGTAACAAATGATTTAGCTTCAAACAGTTGGGATATAAGTGATATAGCTTCAAATGCAGACGAATCAAACGAGTTAGCTTCAAAATCCATGTGATACATGTCATTTAACTTCAAATCTATACGAAGTAGAAGGCTTAGCTTCAAATTCATGCGAAACAAATGATTTAGCTTCAGATACTTGCGATATAAGTGACATAGCTTCTAATGCAGACGAAACAAACGCGTTAGCTTTAAATCCAAGCGAATCAAATGATGTAGCTTCAAAACAATGCGAAGTAGAAGGCTTAGCATCAAATCCATGCAAAACACATGATTAAGCTTCAAATCAATGCGATGCAGGAGGTTTAGTTTCAAATCCATGCGAAACACATGATTTAGCTTGAAATCGATACGAAGTAGAAGGCTTAGCTTCAAATCCATGCGAAACAAATGATCTAGATTCAGATACTTGAGATATAAGTTATATAGCTTCAAATGCAGGCGAAACTAACGAGTTAGCTGCAAATTCTTGCGAAACATATGATTTAGCTGCAAATCCATGCGATGTAGATGATTTATATTCTAATCCGTGCGAAATAAATGATTTAGCATCAGATACTTGCGATATAACTGATATTTCTTCAAATGCAGACGAAACAAACGAGTTAGCATCAAATCCAAGCAAATCACATGATTTAGCTTGAAATCAATGCGTTGTAGAAGGTTTAGCTTCAAATTCATGAGAAACAAATGATTTAGATTCAGATACTTGCGATATAAGTGATATAGCTTCAAATGCAGGCGAAACAAACGAGTTAGCATCAAATCCATGCAAAACACATGATTTAGCTTCAAATCAATGCGATGCAGAAGGTTTAGCTTCAAATCCAAGCGAAACACATGATTTAACTTCAAATCTATACGAAGTAGAAGGCTTAGCTTCAAATTCATGCGAAACAAATGATTTAGATTCAGATACTTGCGATATAAGTGATAAAGCTTCAAATGCAGACGAAACGAACGAGTTAGCTTCAAATCCAAGTGAATCACTTGATTTAGCTTCGAATTAATACGATTTAGAAGGTTTAGCTTCAAAACCATGCGAAACGAATGATTGAGCTTCAAACACTTGGGATATAGGTGACACAGCTTCAGCTGCATGCGAAACAATCGAATAAGCTTCAAGTCTATGCGAAACACATGATTCAGCTGCAAATCAATGCGAAGTAGATGGCTCAGCGTCAAATCCATGCGAATCAAGTGGTTTATCTTCAAATACATGTGATATACATGATTTAGCTTCAACGACATGCGAAACAAACGAGTTATCTTCGAATCCATGCGAAACAAATAGTTTAGATTTAAATAATTCTGATATACATGATGTAGCTTCAAACGCAGGCCAAACAAACGAGTTAGCTTCGAATCCATGCGAAACTCATGATTTTGCTTCAAATTCATTTGAAAAACATGGTTTAGCTTAATATTCATGCGAAACAAATGGTCCAGCATCAAATACTTGTGATATATATGATTTCGCTTCAACTGCATTTGAAACAAACGAGTTAGCTTGAAGTTCATACGAAACACATGATTCAGCTTCAAATAAATGCGCAGTAGAAGGCTGATTTTCGAATCCATGCGAAACAAATGGTTTAGCTTCAAATCAATACGAAGTAGAAGGATTAACATTAAATCCATGCGAAAGAAATGGTTTAGCTACAAATACTTGTGATATACGTTATTTAGATTCAACTGCATGCGCAACGAACGAATTAGCTTCAAATCCATGCGAAACACATGATTTAGCAGCAAATCAATGCGACGTAGAAGGTTTAGCTTCAAATCCATGCGAAACCAATGATTTACCTTCAGATACTTGCGATATAAGTGACATAGCCTCTAATGCAGACGAAACAAACGAGTTAGCTTTAAATCCAAGCGAATCACATGATGTAGCTTCAAATCAATGCGAAGTAGAAGGCTTAGCTTCAAATCCATGCGAAACAAATGATTTAGCTTCAAATCAATGCTATGTAGAAGGTTTAGCTTCAAATCCATGCTACACAAATGAATTAGCTTCAAACACTTGGGATATGAGTGATATAGCTTCAAACGCAGACGAAACAAACGAGTTAGCTTCAAATTCATGCGAATCACATGATTTGGATTCAAATCAATGCGATTTAGAAGGTTTAGCTACAAATCCAAGCGATACAAAAGATCGAGATTCAGATAATGACGATATAAGTGATATAGCTTCAAATGCAGACGAAACAAACAAGATAGCTTCATATCCAAGCGAAACAAATGATTTAGCTTCAAATCATTGCGATGTAGAAGGTTTAGCTTCAAATCCATGCGAAACAAATGATTGAGCTTCACACACTTCGGATATAAGTGATATAGCTTTAAATGCAAACGAATCAAACGAGTTAGCTTCAAATCCATGCGAGACACATGATTTAGCCGCAAATCAGTGCGATGTAGATGGTTTAGATTCAAATCCATACTAAACCAATGATTTATTTTCAATCACTTGGGATATGAGTTATATAGCTTCAAATGCAGACGAATCAAACGAGTTAGCTTCAAATCCATGCGATACATTACATTTAGCTTCAAATCGAAACGGAGTATACGGCTTAGCTTCAAATCCATGCGAAACAAATGATTTAGCTTCAAACACTTGAGATATAAGTGATATTTCTCCAAATGCAGACGAAACAAACGCGTTAGCTTCAAGTCCAAGCAAATCACATGATTTAGCTTGAAATCAATGCGTTGTAGAAGGTTTAGCTTCAAATACATGCGAAACAAATGATTTAGATTCAGATACTTGCGATATAAGTGATATAGCTTCAAATGCAGGGGAAACAAACGAGTTAGCATCAAATCCATGCAAAACACATGATTTAGCTTCAAATCAATGCGATGTATAAGGTTTGCCTTCAAATACACGCGAAACAAATGATTTAGCTTCAAACACATGGGGTATAATTGATATAGCTTCAAATGCAGGGGAAACGAACGAGTTAGCTTCAAAATCCATGCGATACATATCATTTATCTTCAAATCGAAATGAAGTAGAAGGCTTAGCTTCAAATCCATGCGTAAACAAATGATTTAGATTCAGATACTTGCGATATAAGTGATATAGCTTCAAATCCATTCGATACTAACGAGTTAGCTACAAATCCATGCGAAACACATGACTTAGCTGCAAATCCATGCGATGTAGAAGGTTTAGATTCAAATCCATGCGAAACAAATGATTTAGTTTCAAACAATTGGGATATAAGTGATATAGAGTCAAATGCTGACGAATCAAACGAGTTAGCTTCAAAATCCATGAGATACATATCATTTAACTTCAAATCGACACGAAGTAGAAGGCTTAGCTTCAAATCCATGCGAAACAAATGATTTAGCTTCAAATCAATGCCTGTGCAGAAGGTTTAGCTTCAAATCCATGCGAAACAAATGATTTAGATTCAGATACTTGCGATATAAGTGATATAGCTTCAAATGCATTCGAAACTAACGAGTTAGCTACAAATCCATGCGAAACACATGATTTAGCTGCAAATCCATGCGATGTAGAAGATTTAGCTTCAAATCCAAGCGAAACACATGATTTAGCTTCAAATCAATGCGATGTAGAAGGTTTAGCTTCAAATCCATGCGAACCAAATGACTTAGGTTCAGATACTTGCGATATAAGTGATATAGCTTCAGATGCAGACGAAACAAACGAGATAGCTTCACATCCAAGCGAAACAAATGATCTGGCTTCAAATCAGTGCGAAGTAGAAGGCTTAGCTTCAAATCCATGCGAAACTAATGATTTAGCTTCAGATACTTTGCGATGTAAGTGATATAGCTTCAAATGCAGACGAAGAAATCGAGCTAGCTTCAAATCTATGGGATGTGGAAGGTTTAGCTTCAAATCCATGCGAAAGCAATGATTCAGCTTCAGATACTTGCGATATAAGTGATATAGCTTCAAATGCAGACGAAACAAACGATTTCGCTTCATATCCAAGCGAAACACATGATTTAGCTTCAAATCAATGCGATGTATAAGGTTTGCCTTCAAATACACGCGAAACAAATGATTTAGCTTCAAACACATGGGGTATAATTGATATTGCTTCAAATGCAGGGGAAACGAACGAGTTAGCATCAAATCCATGCAAAACACATGATTTAGCTTCAAATCAATGCGATGCAGAAGGTTTAGCTTCAAATCCATGCGAAACAAATGATTTAGCTTCAAACAATTGAGATATAAGTGATATAGCTTCAAATGCAGCCGAAGCAAACGAGTTAGCTTCAAATCCAAGCGAATCACATGATTTAGCTTCAAATCAATGCGAAGTTGAAGGTTTAGATTCAAATCCATGCGAAACAAATGATTTAGCTTCAAACAATTGGGATATAAGTGATATAGCTTCAAATGCTGACGAATCAAACGAGTTAGCTTCAAAATCCATGCGATACATATCATTTAACTTCAAATCGACACGAAATAGAAGGCTTAGCTTCAAATCCATGCGAAACAAATGATTTAGATTCAGATACTTGCGATATAATTGATATAGCTTCAAAGGCCGTCGACACTAACGAGTTAGCATCAAATCCATGCAAAACACATGATTCAGCTTCAAATCAATGCCTGTGCAGAAGGTTTAGCTTCAAATCCATGCGAAACAAATGATTTAGCTTCAAACAATTGAGATATAAGTGATATAGCTTTAAATGCAGCCGAAGCAAACCAGTTAGCTTCAATCACAAGCGAATCAGATGATTTAGCTTCAAATCAATGCGATCTAGAAGGTTTAGGTTCAAATCTTTGCGAAACAAATGATTTAGCTTCAAACAATTGGGATATAAGTGATATAGCTTCAAATGCTGACGAATCAAACGAGTTAGCTTCAAAATCCATGCGATACATATCATTTAACTTCAAATCGACACGAAATAGAAGGCTTAGCTTCAAATCCATGCGAAACAAATGATTTAGATTCAGATACTTGCGATATAATTGATATAGCTTCAAAAGCCGTCGACACTAACGAGTTAGCATCAAATCCATGCAAAACACATGATTCAGCTTCAAATCAATGCCTGTGCAGAAGGTTTAGCTTCAAATCCATGCGAAACAGATGATTTAGCTTCAAACAATTGAGATATAAGTGATATAGCTTTAAATGCAGCCGAAGCAAACCAGTTAGCTTCAATCACAAGCGAATCAGATGATTTAGCTTCAAATCAATGCGATCTAGAAGGTTTAGGTTCAAATCTATGCGAAACAAATGATTTAGCTTCAAACAATTGGGATATAAGTGATATAGCTTCAAATGCTGACGAATCAAACGAGTTAGCTTCAAAATCCATGCGATACATATCATTTAACTTCAAATCGATACGAAGTAGAAGGCTTAGCTTCAAATCAATGCGAAACAAATGATTTAGATTCAGATACTTGCGATATAAGTGATATAGCTTCAAATGCCGTCGAAACTAACGAGTTAACATAAAATCCATGCAAAACACACGATTTAGCTTCAAATCAATGCCTGTGCAGAAGGTTTAGCTTCAAATCCATGCGAAACAAATGATTTGACTTCAAACAATTGAGATATAAGTGATATAGCTTCAAATGCTGACGAATCAAACGCCTTATCTTCAAAATCCATGCGATAGATATCATTAAACTTCAAATCGATACGAAGTAGAAGGCTTAGCTTCAAATCCATGCGAAAAAAAATAATTTAGTTTCAGATACTTGCGATATAAGTGATATAGCTTCAAATGCCGTCGAAACTAACGAGTTAGCATCAAATCCATGCAAAGCACACGATTTAGCATCAAATCAATGCCTGTGCAGAAGGTATAGCTTCAAATCCATGCGAAACAAATGATTTAGCTTCAAACAATTGAGATATAAGCGATATAGCTTCAAATGCAGCCGAAGCAAACCAGTTAGCTTCAAATACAAGCGAATCTCATGATTTAGCTTCAAATCAATGCGATGTAGAAGGTTTAGATTCAAATCCATGCGAAACAAATGATTTAGATTCAGATACTTGCGATATAATTGATATAGCTTCAAATGCATTCCAAACAAATGATTTAGCATCAGATACTTGCGATATAACTGATATAGCTTCAAATGCAGGGGAAGCAAACGAGTTAGCATCAAATCCATGCAAAACACATGATTTTGCTTCAAATCAATGCGATGCAGAAGATTTAGCTTCAAATCCAAGCGAAACACATGATTTAGCTTCAAATCAATGCGATGTAGAAGGTTTAGCTTCAAATCCATGCGAAACAAATGATTTAGCTTCAAATCAATGCCTGTGCAGAAGGTTTAGCTTCAAATCCATGCGAAACAAATGAGTTAAGTTCACATACTTGCGATATAAGTGATATAGCTTCAAATGAAGGGGAAAAACGAGTTTGCTTCAAATCTATGCGATGTAGAAGGTTTAGCTTCAAATCCATGCAAAACACATGATTTAGCTTCAAATCAATGCGATGCAGATGGTTTAGCTTCAAATATAAGCGAAACACATGATTTAGCTTTAAATCAATGCGATGTAGTAGGTTTAGCTTCAAATCCATGCGAAGCAAATGACTTTGTTTCAGATACTTGCGATGTAAGTGATATAGCTTCAAATGCAGACGAAACACATGATTTAGCTTCAAATCAATGCGATGTAGAAGGTTTAGCTTCAAATCCATGCGAAACAAATTATTTAGCTTCAAACAATTGGGATATAAGTGATATAGCTTCAAATGCTGGCGAATCAAACGAGTTAGCTTCAAAATCCATGCGATACATATCATTTAACTGCAAATCGATACGAAGTAGAAGGCTTAGCTTCAAATCCATGCGAAATCAATGATTTAGCTTCAGATAGTTGCGATATAAGTGACATAGCTTCAAATGCAGACGAAACAAACCAGTTATCTTCAATTCCATGCGAAACACATGATTTAGCTTCAAATCAATTCGAAGTAGAAGGATTAGTATTAAATCCATGCGAAATAAGTGGTTTAGCTACAAATACTTGTGATATACGTTATTTAGGTTCAACTGCATGCGCAACAAAACGAGTTAGCTTCACATCCATGCGAAACACATGACTTAGCTTCAAATCAATTCGATGTAGAAGGATTAGCATCAAATCCACGCGAATCAAATGGTTTAGCTACAAATACTTGTGATATACGTTATTTAGATTGAACTGCATGCGCAACAAGCGAATTAGCTTCAAATCCATGCGAAACACATGATTATGCTTCAAATCAAAGCTATGTAGAAGGTTTAGTTTCAAATCCATGCGACACAAATGATTTATCTTCAAATCAATGCGAAGTAGAAGATGTAGATTCAACTCCATGCAAAACAAATGACTTAGCATCAGATACTTGCGATATAACTGATATAGCTTCAAATGCAGGGGAAACAAACGAGTTAGCATCAAATCCATGCAAAATACATGATTTAACTTGAAATCAATGCGATGGAGAAGATTTAGCTTCAAATCCAAGCGAATCACATGATTTAGCTTCAAATCAATGCCATGTAGAAGGTTTAGCTTCAAATCGATTCGAAACAAATGATCTAGCATCAGATACTTGCGATATAACTCAAAATGCAGGCGAAACTAACGAGATAGCCTCAAATACATGCGAAGCAAGTGATTCAGCAGCAAATCAATGCGATGTAGAAGGTTTAGCTTCACATACATTCGAAATAAATGATTTTGCTTCAAACACTAGGGCTGTACGTGATATAGCTTCAAATGCAGACGTAACAAACGAGTTCGCTTCATATCCAAGCGAAACACATGATTTAGCTTCAAATCAATGCTATGTATAAGGTGTAGCTTCAAATCCATGCGAAACCAATGATTTAGCTTCATATACCTGCGATATAAGTGACAATGCTTCAAACGCAGACGAAACAAAAGTGTTAGCTTCGACTCCAAGCGAATCACATGATTTAGATTCAAATCAATGCGATTTAGAAGGTTTAGCATCAAATCAATGCGAAACAAATGATTTGGCTTCAGATACTAGCGATATAAGTGATATAGCTTCAAATGCAGACGAAACAAACAAGTTAGCTTTATATTCAAGCGAAAGACATGAGTTAGCTTCAAATCAATGCTATGTAGAAGGTATAGCTTCAAATCCATGCGAAATAAATGATTTAGCTTCAAGCACTTGGCATATAATTGATATTGCTTCAAATGCAGACGAATCAAACGAGTTAGCTTCAAAATCAATGCGATGCACATGATTTAGCAGCAAATCAATGCGGTGTAGAAGGTTTAGCTTCAAATCCATGCGAAACAAATGATTTCGTTTCAAACGCCTGGAATATAAGTGATATGGCTTCAAATGCAGACGAAACAAACAAGTTAGAGTCAAATCCATGCGAAACACATGATTTAGCAGCAAATCAATGGGATGTAGAAGGTTTAGCTTCAAATCCATGCGAAACAAATGATTTAGCTTCAAACACTTGAGATATAAGTGACATTGCTTCAAATGAAGACGAATCAAACGAGGTAGCTTCAAATCCATGCGAAGCACATGATTCAGCTTCAAATCAATGCCTGTGCAGAAGGTTTAGCTTCAAATCCATGCGAAACAAATGATTTAGCTTCAAACAATTGAGATATAAGTGATATAGCTTTAAATGCAGCCGAAGCAAACCAGTTAGCTTCAATCACAAGCGAATCAGATGATTTAGCTTCAAATCAATGCGATCTAGAAGGTTTAGGTTCAAATCTATGCGAAACAAATGATTTAGCTTCAAACAATTGGGATATAAGTGATATAGCTTCAAATGCTGACGAATCAAACGAGTTAGCTTCAAAATCCATGCGATACATATCATTTAACTTCAAATCGATACGAAGTAGAAGGCTTAGCTTCAAATCAATGCGAAACAAATGATTTAGATTCAGATACTTGCGATATAAGTGATATAGCTTCAAATGCCGTCGAAACTAACGAGTTAACATAAAATCCATGCAAAACACACGATTTAGCTTCAAATCAATGCCTGTGCAGAAGGTTTAGCTTGAAATCCATGCGAAACAAATGATTTGACTTCAAACAATTGAGATATAAGTGATATAGCTTCAAATGCTGACGAATCAAACGCCTTATCTTCAAAATCCATGCGATAGATATCATTAAACTTCAAATCGATACGAAGTAGAAGGCTTAGCTTCAAATCCATGCGAAAAAAAATAATTTAGTTTCAGATACTTGCGATATAAGTGATATAGCTTCAAATGCCGTCGAAACTAACGAGTTAGCATCAAATCCATGCAAAGCACACGATTTAGCATCAAATCAATGCCTGTGCAGAAGGTTTAGCTTCAAATCCATGCGAAACAAATGATTTAGCTTCAAACAATTGAGATATAAGCGATATAGCTTCAAATGCAGCCGAAGCAAACCAGTTAGCTTCAAATACAAGCGAATCTCATGATTTAGCTTCAAATCAATGCGATGTAGAAGGTTTAGATTCAAATCCATGCGAAACAAATGATTTAGATTCAGATACTTGCGATATAAGTGATATAGCTTCAAATGCATTCCAAACAAATGATTTAGCATCAGATACTTGCGATATAACTGATATAGCTTCAAATGCAGGGGAAGCAAACGAGTTAGCATCAAATCCATGCAAAACACATGATTTTGCTTCAAATCAATGCGATGCAGAAGATTTAGCTTCAAATCCAAGCGAAACACATTGTTAGGGCCAAGTGGCCAGGATTTATGGCAGGGGCCATGTGCTTGGGTACCCGGACGGTATGGGTCTGTCCCGGGCCGTTCCCGGGCACATGTGGCACCGTCATAACGTCTCCTGGTCCTTGATTACGGTCCAGTCAATGACGGTTGGGTCTGGCATTGTTCGGGCACGTAGGCCCATCAGCGCGGGATGTCTCGCAGGAGTTATTTTGTCACTCTCCCTCCTAACTCCCGGCCCACCGTTTTGGGGCAGTCTCCTGGATTTGGGATTGCAGTGATTGGACCGTAATTCCTTGCCGCCCACCCTAGGTTAAGAGAAGTAGGGAGGACCGAGGTGATATGAGACATGACTCCGGTCCTCTAGAGCACAGAACACTCTCAGAAGAAGAACAGAACAGTCTCAGAACAGTCTCAGAACAGTCTCAGAAGTAAACAGAACATTCTTACAACACAGAACACTCTTAGACGCACAGAACAGACAGAGAGTACAGACAGACAGAACAGTCTTAGAGCGATAGACAGACAACTTCAAACAGAACAGAACAGAACACATAGTGAGATCCGCGTAACGGTTAGGTTGCGCGTTACAAATAGTCCCACTACAGTGGGTGGTCCTTCGAGGTAGTCGGCACCAAGTGCAATATTCAGAGGATCTCCGTCATCCATCTGATGAGTCCTCAACATTTGGTCCTTCGAGCCGGATATAAGAACGCACAGACGAAGTGACAGATCATCGGAGGCTACAGCCACGCAGCATTTGGTCCTTCGAGCCGGATCTAAGAACGCATAGACAAAGTGACAGATCATCAGAGGCTACAGCCACGCAGCACAGGGTATCACGAGAGCACCAACACCTGGCTTCAATCAGGAATCTCAGGAGCTCAGTGACGAGAAGTTTCTTCCGGAGGCTACAGCATCCAGAGAAGGCAGTGCATATAGCTTCAGAGCAGTGCAACACCACAGAAGTCCAGCACCACAGCAGGACAATCACGCAGCAGCTCAACATCATTGCAGAACAACGCAGCATCCCAGTGCAGCCAACAGGCATCGACAGCAGTACCAAGTATCCCAGCCCAAGTGATAAGTACCTTTATAGTCCCATTTGCGTCAGTAAATCACTATGGCGGAAGATCTCAAACCGTTGATGATCGAGCGCGGAACGGTCAAGGCTGCACTCACGCGGTTTAAGACATTTATTTGCAAATTCGCGACCACGACTTCGGTGGGCTCTCTTAAGAAACGGTTAGAAGCAAATGTATGTCTCCTTGACAATTTTAATAGAATTCAAACGAGAATCGAAATACTCGTAGCTGGAACGGACGCCGAAGCAGCGCACGCGATCGAGCGCGAAGAATTCGAGACGGCGTATTTTGATCTGATAGATCAAGTTGAAATAGTCATTGCCCGTGCCACTCCGGAACAGAGTAGGATAACCACGAACAGCCCGATATCCGCGCAGACTGCAGATACCGCAATAAACATTAGATTACCGACACTGCAACTGCCTTCCTTTGATGGCAATTACAGTGATTGGGTGAAATTTAAAGACACATTTACATCAGTGATTCACGAGAATAATTCATTAACAGACATACAACGGTTCCATTATTTAAACACCTCACTCAAGGGGGTAGCGGCTCGTGTGATTCAAGCGTTAGGCGTGTCCGGAACAAATTACAGACATGCATGGGAATTACTCAAGTCGCGATATGAAGATTCCACAAGTCTCAAGCGGCACCATGTAAATTCATTACTTGATTTAAAATCCATTCAAAGGGAATCAGACATCACATTGCGGGAATTTCTGGACGAAGCTACAAATCATAGAATAGCGTTAATGTCTTTGGGTGAATCGGTTGAAACTTGGGATACCATGTTAGTTCCATTATTGTCCAGAAAGTTAGGTCAAGTGTCCATGAGAGAATGGGATAAGAGAATAATATCTCAGTCGGAAATGCCTACATTTGGTCAATTCTCTGCGTTTATAGAAGAACGTTCCAAATATTTAGCAAATATCGCGGTCAGTGTTCAGATAGCTGCACCCAGGGTCGACCAGCGACCTCGAGGAACAAACAATAACCCTCGTTACAACTACATAGCTTCGCATGTAGTTAACTCAGCCGGGTGCCCCGCATGTAAGGCCAATCACGCGATATATAACTGTGACAAATTTAAGAACAGCGATTTAAATACAAAAACAAAGATAGTGCAAGAAGCCCGGCTGTGCTTCAATTGTTTGTCATCGGGACATCGGGTACGGGCGTGTACACGGAGTCATTGCAAACAGTGTGGAAGGAAGCATCATTCCTTATTACATAATCCAGAATTCAAACGCGCAGAAGAAGGCTACGCGGATACAGGAGAATCAGATTCGCGAGAACCCCCAGTACTCACAGCTAACGTAGCAAATACAATAGGGCATGCCGTATTATCGACAGCAATAGTTTATGTCAAGGACAAGGGTGGTCAGTCACATAAATGCAGGGTATTATTAGATTCGGGATCTCAAGCAAATTTTATAACCACGGCATTTTGCCAACGACTCGGCATCAAACCGACTGCAATAAGTTCAACAGTGACAGGATTAGGAAGGGCAGTAAATTCCATAGAAGGTAGAGCAACATTAACAATTCATTCGCGATATAATAAATCTCAACACACGGTACAATGCCTATCAATAGAAACCATCACGTCAGACATGCCCAATTTTCAGATACATAGAGAAAAAATAGAAATTCCAAGTCACATAGAGCTAGCCGATCCAGAATTCCATTTACAACGGCCAATAGATATGATCATTGGAGCAGGTCTATTTTGGACATTGCTATGTGTCGGTCAACACAAATCAACTTCCAACCTGCTCTTGCAAAAGACCCAACTCGGTTGGGTTTTGGGAGGCACTCCTACCTGGGCAGATAAGAAATTACCACAAAACAATATGTGTTGTTTAGCCACACTCAATGACCTGCAATCTCAATTAGAGAGGTTTTGGGACATAGAGGAACTAACCCCAAACAATAGAAATCAATGCAGCGAGAACACGTTTGGAATTACTTGCGCAAAGGGAGGCATTTTCGACAGAGATCAGATTAGTACAAACGCAACAAGCACTTCCAAATTCCAGTGCGCTACGGTCCCTAAATGTACTTCTGGACAATGGCGGACTACTCAGGGTGGGCGGAAGACTATCCAACGCACCCATAGACTACGACCAAAAGACAGCAGTATACAGAATTCATGTCAGAATATGAGACGTTAGGGCATATGTCGCGCATTGTAGAAGGTACACACGAGCAATCCGCCTACTAAATACCACCTCACACGCGTTATAGGAGATCAGAGGCTCACGTTCGAAGAGCTATATACGTTACTGACGCAAATAGAATCCTGTTTAAATTCACGTCCACTTTCACCATTATCCTCAAATCCCACAGACCTAAACCCTTTGACTCCTGGGCATTTTTTAATTGGTACTGCCCTTACAACACTGCCATCTCATGACCTACGAGATATCAAGGTCACTCGACTTAACAGATACCAGCTAATCCAGCAAATGGTCCAGCATTTCTGGCAAAGGTGGCAGCGGGAATGTATACAACAGTTGCAGCAACGACACAAATGGCAGCATTCCACCACGTCGAAATTAGCCGTGGATTCCTTGGTCATCATCAAGGAGGACAGTCTACCCCCGTTACAGTGGAGCATGGGAAGAATCGTTCAGGTACACCCTGGTACAGATGGAGTGATTCGTGTCGCAACAGTCAGAACGTCAACCGGAACAATTAAACGACCCGTGACAAAATTGTGTATAATACCGTTAGATCACTTAGAAATGTCACACGAGGTGTAGCGCAACTATGTATAGTGTAAATCTCGATCATTGTAAATATTGTAATATTCGCACAGAATACGTAGATTGTAATCATATCATAAGCTTACACTTATATGGGTTATAAAATATAGACATAGTTGAACATGCGATGCATGTTCAAGGTGGGCGGTATGTTAGGGCCAAGTGGCCAGGATTTATGGCAGGGGCCATGTGCTTGGGTACCCGGACGGTATGGGTCTGTCCCGGGCCGTTCCCGGGCACATGTGGCACCGTCATAACGTCTCCTGGTCCTTGATTACGGTCCAGTCAATGACGGTTGGGTCTGGCATTGTTCGGGCACGTAGGCCCATCAGCGCGGGATGTCTCGCAGGAGTTATTTTGTCACTCTCCCTCCTAACTCCCGGCCCACCGTTTTGGGGCAGTCTCCTGGATTTGGGATTGCAGTGATTGGACCGTAATTCCTTGCCGCCCACCCTAGGTTAAGAGAAGTAGGGAGGACCGAGGTGATATGAGACATGACTCCGGTCCTCTAGAGCACAGAACACTCTCAGAAGAAGAACAGAACAGTCTCAGAACAGTCTCAGAACAGTCTCAGAAGTAAACAGAACATTCTTACAACACAGAACACTCTTAGACGCACAGAACAGACAGAGAGTACAGACAGACAGAACAGTCTTAGAGCGATAGACAGACAACTTCAAACAGAACAGAACAGAACACATAGTGAGATCCGCGTAACGGTTAGGTTGCGCGTTACAAATAGTCCCACTACAGTGGGTGGTCCTTCGAGGTAGTCGGCACCAAGTGCAATATTCAGAGGATCTCCGTCATCCATCTGATGAGTCCTCAACACACATGATTTAGCTTCAAATCAATGCGATGTAGAAGGTTTAGCTTCAAATCCATGCGAAACAAATGATTTAGCTTCAAATCAATGCCTGTGCAGAAGGTTTAGCTTCAAATCCATGCGAAACAAATGAGTTAGGTTCACATACTTGCGATATAAGTGATATAGCTTCAAATGAAGGGGAAAAACGAGTTTGCTTCAAATCTATGCGATGTAGAAGGTTTAGCTTCAAATCCATGCAAAACACATGATTTAGCTTCAAATCAATGCGATGCAGATGGTTTAGCTTCAAATATAAGCGAAACACATGATTTAGCTTTAAATCAATGCGATGTAGTAGGTTTAGCTTCAAATCCATGCGAAGCAAATGACTTTGTTTCAGATACTTGCGATGTAAGTGATATAGCTTCAAATGCAGACGAAACACATGATTTAGCTTCAAATCAATGCGATGTAGAAGGTTTAGCTTCAAATCCATGCGAAACAAATTATTTAGCTTCAAACAATTGGGATATAAGTGATATAGCTTCAAATGCTGGCGAATCAAACGAGTTAGCTTCAAAATCCATGCGATACATATCATTTAACTGCAAATCGATACGAAGTAGAAGGCTTAGCTTCAAATCCATGCGAAATCAATGATTTAGCTTCAGATAGTTGCGATATAAGTGACATAGCTTCAAATGCAGACGAAACAAACCAGTTATCTTCAATTCCATGCGAAACACATGATTTAGCTTCAAATCAATTCGAAGTAGAAGGATTAGTATTAAATCCATGCGAAATAAGTGGTTTAGCTACAAATACTTGTGATATACGTTATTTAGGTTCAACTGCATGCGCAACAAAACGAGTTAGCTTCACATCCATGCGAAACACATGACTTAGCTTCAAATCAATTCGATGTAGAAGGATTAGCATCAAATCCACGCGAATCAAATGGTTTAGCTACAAATACTTGTGATATACGTTATTTAGATTGAACTGCATGCGCAACAAGCGAATTAGCTTCAAATCCATGCGAAACACATGATTATGCTTCAAATCAAAGCTATGTAGAAGGTTTAGCTTCTAATCCATACGAAACAAATGATTTAGCTTCAGATACTAGCGATAGAAGTGATATAGCTTCATATGCAGACGAAACAAACGAGTTAGCTTCATATCCAAGCGAATCACATGATTTAGCTTTAATCAGTGCGATGTAGATTGTTTAGCTTCAAATCCATGCGAAATAAATTGTTTAGCTACAAATACTTGTGCTATACGTTATTTAGATTCAACTGCATGCGCAACAAACGAATTAGCTTCAAATCCATGTGAAACCCATGATTTAGCTGCAAATCAATGGGATGTAGAATGTTTAGCTTCAAATCCAAGCGGAACACGTGATTTAGCTTCAAATCATTGCGATGTAGATGGTTTAGCTTCAAATCCATGCGAAACAAATGATTTAGCTTCAAACACTTGCGATATAAGTGATATAGCTTCCAATGCAGACGAAACAAACGAGCTAGCTTCAAATACAAGCGAAACACATGATTTAGCCGGAAATAAATGCGATGTAGAAGTTTTAGCTTCAAATCCATGCGAAACAAATGATTCAGCTTCAAACAATTGGGATATAAGTGATATAGCTTCAAATGCAGACGAATCAAACGAGTTAGCTTCAAAATCCATGCGATACATTTTCATTTAACTTAAAATCGATACGAAGTAGAAGGCTTAACTTCAAATCCGTGCGAAACATATGATTTAGCTTCAAATCAATACGAGGTAGAAGGCTTATCTTGACATCCATGAGAAACAAATGATTTAGGTTGCGATACTTGCGATATAAGTGATATAGCTTCAAATGGAGACGAAAGAAACGAGTTAGATTCAAATCCAATCGAAACACATGATTTAGCGTCAAATCAATGCGATGTAGAAGGTTTAGCTTCAAATCCAAGCGGAACACGTGATTTAGCTTCAAATCAATACAAAGTAGAAGGAGTACCTTCAAACCCATACGAAACAAATGGTTTAGCATCAAATACTTGTGATATACATGATTTAGCTTCAACTGCATGCGTAACAAACGTCCTATCTTCAAATTCAAGCGAAACACATGATTCAGCTTCAAATCCAAGCGAAAGAAAAGATTTAGCTTCAAATCAATGCGAAGTAGAAGGCTTAGTTTCAAATCCATGCGAAACGAATAGCTTAGCTTCAAATACTTGTTTTAAACATGATTTAGCTTCAACTGCATGCCAAACAAACGAGTTAGCTTCAATTCCATGCGGAACACATGATTTATCTTCAAATCATTGCGAAGTAGAAGGCTTGGCTTCAAATCCATGCGAATCAAATGGTTTAGCTTCAAATACTGGTAATATACTTGACTTAGCTTCAACTGCATGCGAAACAAACGAGTTAGCTTCAAATCCAAGCCAAAGACGTGATTTAGCTTCAAATCTATGCGAAGTAGAAGGCTTAGCTTCAAACCAATCCGATGTAGAAGCTTTAGCTTTAAATCAATGCAATGTAGAAGGTTTTGCTTCAAATCAATACGATGTAGAATGTTCAGCTTCAAATCCATGCGATACAAATGATTCAGATTCAGATACTAGCGATATAAGTGATATAGCTTCAAATGCAGCCGAAACAAACGAGTTAGCTTGAAATCCAAGCGAATCACATGATTTAGCTTCAAATCAATGCGATGTAGAAGGTTTAGCTTCAAATCCATGCGAAACAAATGATTTAGCTTCCAACAATTGGGATATAAGTGATATAGCTTCAAATGCGGACGAATCAAACGAGTTAGCTTCAAAATCCATGCGATACATATCATTTAACTTCAAATCGATACCAAGTAGAAGGCTTAGCTACAAATCCATGCAAAACACATGATTAAGCTTCAAACAATTGGGATATAAGTGACATAGCTTCAAATGCGGACGATTCAAACGAGTTAGCTTCAAAATCCAAGCGAAACACATGATTTAGCTGCAAATGCATGCGATGTGGATGATTTAAATTCAAATCCGTGCGAAATAAATTATTAAGCATCAGATACTTGCGATATAACTGATATAGCTTCAAATGCAGGGGAAACAAACGAGTTGGCATCAAATCCATGCAAAACACATGATTTAGCGTCAAATCAATGCGATGCAGAAGGTTTAGCTTCAAATCCTTGCGAAGCAAATGATTGAGCTTAAAACAATTGGGATATAAGTGATATAGCGTCAAATGCAGGCGAAACTAACGAGTTAGCTTCAAATCCATGCGAAACACATGATTTAGCTGCAAATCCATGCGATGTAGAAGATTTAGCTTCAAATCCATGCAAAACAACTGAATTAGCATCAGATACTTGCGATATAAGTGATATAGCTTCAAATGCAGGGGAAACAAACGAGTTAGCATCAAATCCATCAAAACACATGATTTAGCTGCAAATCAATGCGATGTAGAAGGTTTAGCTTCAAATCCATGCGAAACAAATGATTTAGCTTCAAATCGATACGAACTAGAAGGATTAGCTTCATATCCATGCGAAACAAATGATTTAGGTTCAGATACTTGCGATATAAGTGATATAGCTTCAAATGCAGACGAAACGATCGAGTTAGCTTCAAATCCATGCGATACACATGATTTAGCTTCAAATCAATGCGATGTAGAAGGTTTAGCTTCAAATCAATGCGATGTAGAAGGTTTAGCTTCAAATCCATGCGAAACAAATGATTTAGATTCAGATACTTGCGATATAAGTGATATAGCTTCAAATGCAGGGGAACCAAACGAGTTAGCATCAAATCCATGCAAAACACATGATTTAGCTTCAAATCAATGCGATGAGGAAGGTTTAGCTACAAATCCATGCGAAATAAATGGTTTAGTTTCAAACGCTTGGGATGTAAGTGATATAGCTTCAAATGCAGGGGCAACAAACGAGTTAGCTTCAAATCCATACAAAACACATGATTAAGATTCAAATCAATGCTATGTCGAAGGTTTAGCTTCATATCCAAGCGAAACACATGATTTAGCTTTAATCAGGGCGATGTAGAATGTTTAGCTTCAAATCCATGCGAAATAAATGGTTTAGCTACAAATACTTGTGATATACGTTATTTAGATTCAACTGCATGCGCAACAAACGAATTAGCTTCAAATCCATGTGAAATCCATGATTTAGCAGCAAATCAATGGGATGTAGAAGGTTTAGCTTTAAATCAATGCAATGTAGAAGGTTTTGCATCAAATCAATACGATGTAGAAGGTTTAGCTTCAAATCCATGCGAAACGAATGTTTCAGCTTCAAACAATTGGGATATAAGTAATATACCTTCAAATGCAGACGAATCAAACGAGTTAGCTTCAAAATCCAAGCGATACATATCATTTAACTTCAACTCGATACGGAGTAGAAGGCTTAGCTTCAAATCCATGCGAAACAAATGATTTAGATTCAGATACTTGCGATATAAGTGATATAGCTTCAAATGCAGGCGGAATTAACGAGTTAGCTTCAAAATCCATGAGAGACACATGATTTAGCTTCAAATCAATGCGAGGTAGCAGGCTTATCTTGAAATCCAAGCGAAACAAATGATTTAGGTTCAGATACTTGGGATATAAGTGATATAGCTTCAAGTGCAGGGGAAACAAACGAGTTAGCTTCAAATCCATGCAAAACACATGATTAAGCTTCAACTCAATGCTATGTAGAAGGTTTAGCTCCAAAACCATGCGACACAAATGATTTAGCTTCAAACACTTGGGATATGAGTGTTATAGCATCAAATGCGGGCGAAACGAACGAGTTAGCTTCAAATCCATGCAAAACACTTGATTAAGCTTCAACTCAATGCTATGTAGAAGGTTTAGCTTCAAATCCTTGCGACACAAATGATTTAGCTTCAAACACTTGGGATGTGAGTGTTATAGCATCAAATGCGGGCGAAACGAACGAGTTAGCTTCAAATCCATGCAAAACACAGGATTTAGCTGCAAATCAATGCGATGTAGAAGATTTAGCTTCAAATCCATGCGAAACAAATGATTTAGCTTCAGATACTTGCGATATAAGTGATATAGCTTCAAATGCAGACGCTACAAACGAGTTAGATTCAAGTCCATCCAAGACACATGATTTTTCTTCAAATACTTGCGATATAAGTGATATAGCTTCAAATGCAGACAAAGCAAACGAGGTAGCTTCAAATCTATGCCTTGTAGAAGGTTTAGCTTCGAAGCCATGCGAAACCAATGATTTTGCTTCAGATACATCCGATATAAGTTATATAGCTTCAAATGCAGACGAAACAAACGAGTTAGCTACAAATCCAAGAGAATCACACGATTTAGCTTCAAATACATGCGATTTAGAAGGTTTAGCTTCAAATACATGTGAAACAAATGATTTAGATACAGATACTTGCGATATAAGTGATATAGCTTCAAATGCAGGGGAAACAAACGAGTTAGCATCAAATCCATGCAAAACACATGATTTAGATTCAAATCAATGCGATGCTGCAGGTTTAGCTTCAAATCCAAGCGAAACACATGATTTAGCTTGAAATCAATGCGATGTAGAAGCATTAGCTTCAAATCCATGCGACACAAATGAATTAGCTTCAAACACTTGGGCTATGAGTGATATAGCTTCAAACGCAGACGAAACAAACGAGTTAGCTTCAAATTCATGCGAATCACATGATTTGGATTCAAATCAATGCGATTTAGAAGGTTTAGCTTCAAATCAATGCGATACAAAAGATCGAGATTCAGATAATGGCGATATAAGTGATATAGCTTCAAATGCAGACGAAACAAACGAGTTAGCCTCAAATCCATTCGAAACAAATGATTTAGCTGCAAATCAGTGCGATGTAGAAGGTTTAGCTTCAAATCCATGCGAAACCAATGATTTATCTTCATATACTTGCGATATAAGTGACATAGCTGCAAACGCAGACGAAACAAACGAGTTAGCTTCAAATCCAAGCGTATCACATGATTTAAATTCAAATCAATGTGATGTAGAAGGTTTAGCTTCAAATCCATGCGAAACGAATGATTCAGCATCATATAGTTGCGATATAATTGATATAGCATCAAATGCAGACTAATCAAACGAGTTAGCATTAAAATCCAAGCGATACACATGACTTAGCTTTAAATCAATGCGAAGTAGAAGGTTTAGCTTCAAATCCATGCGACACAAATGATTTAGCTTCAGCTACTTGCAATATAAGTGACATAGCTTCAAATGCAGACGAAACAAACGAGTTAGCTTCATATCCAAGCGAAACACATGATTTAGCTTCAAATCAATGCGATGTATAAGATTTAGCTTCAAATTCATAGGAAACGAATGATTTAGCTTCATACACTTGGCGTATAAGTGATATAGCTTCAAATGCATTCGAAAAAAACGAGTTAGCTTCAAATCCATGCGAAACACATGATTTAGCTGCAAATCCATGCGATGTAGAAGGTTTAGCTTCAAATCCATGCGAAACAAATGATTTAGTTTCAAACAATTGGGATATAAGTGATATAGCTTCAAATGCTGACGAATCAAACGAGTTAGCTTCAAAATCCATGCGATAGATATCATTTAACTTCAAATCGATACGATGTAGAAGGCTTAGCTTCAAATCCATGCGATACAAATGATTTAGATTCAGATACTTGCGATATAAGTGATATAGCTGCAAATGCATTCGAAAAAAACGAGTTAGCTTCAAATCCATGCGAAACACATGATTTAGCTGCAAATCCATGCGATGTAGAAGATTTATTTTCAAATCCATGCAAAACAAATGATTTAGCATCAGATACTTGCGATATAACTGATATAGCTTCAAATGCAGGGGAAGCAAACGAGTTAGCATCAAATCCATGCAAAACACATGATTTAGCTTCAAATCAATGCGATGCAGAAGGTTTAGCTTCAAATCCATGAGAAACAAATGATTTAGCTTCAAACAATTGTGATATAAGTGATATAGCTTCAAACACTTGAGATATAAGTGATATAGCTTCAAATGCAGCCAAAACCAACGAGTTAGTTTCAAATACAAGCGAATCACATGATTTAGCTTCAAATCAATGCGATGTAGAACGTTTAGATTCAAGTCCATGCGAAACAAATGATTTAGCTTCAAACAATTGGGATATAATTGATATAGCTTCAAATGCTGACGAATCAAACGAGTTAGCTTCAAAATCCATGCGATACATATCATTTAACTTCAAATCGATATGAAGTAGAAGGGTTAGCTTCAAATCCATGCGAAAACAAATAATTTAGATTCAGATACTTGCGATAAACGTGATATAGATTCAAATGCATTCGAAACTAACGAGTTAGCTTCACATCCATGCGAAACACGTGACTTAACTGCAAATCCATGCGATGTGGAAGATTTATCTTCAAATCCATGCAAAACAAATGATTTAGCATCAGATACTTGCGATATAACTGATATAGCTTCAAATGCAGGGGAAGCAAACGAGTTAGCATCAAATCCATGCAAAACACATGATTTTGCTTCAAATCAATGCGATGCAGAAGGTTTAGCTTCAAATCCATGCAAAACAAATGATTTAGCATCAGATACTTGCGATATAACTGATATAGCTTCAAATGCAGGGGAAGCAAACGAGTTAGAATCAAATCCATGCAAAACACATGATTTTGCTTCAAATCAATGAGATGCAGAAGGTTTAGCTTCAAATCCATGCGAAACAAATGATTTAGCTTCAAACACTTGGGATATAAGTGATATAGCTTCAAATGCAAACGAATCAAACGAGTTAGCTTCAAATCCATGCGATACATTTCATTTAGCTTCAAATCGATACGAAGTAGAAGGCATAGCTTCAAATCCATGCGAAACAAATGATTTAGGTTCAGATACTTGCCATATAAGTGATATAGCTTCAAATGCATCCGTAGCAAACGTGTTAGCTTCAAATCCAAGCGATTCACATGATTTAGCTTCAAATCAATGCGATGTAGAAGATTTATCTTCAAATGCATGCAAAGAAATGATTTAACATCAGATACTTGCGATATAACTGATATTGCTTCAAATGCAGGGGAACCAAACGAGTTAGCATCAAATCCATGCAAAACACATGATTTAGCTTCAAATCAATGCGATGCAGAAGGTTTAGCTTCAAATCCATGCGAAACAAATGATTTAGCTTCAAAGAATTGAGATATAAGCGATATAGCTTCAAACGCAGCCGAAGCAAACGAGTTAGCTTCAAATCCAAGCGAATCACATGACTTAGCTTCAAATCAATGCGATGTGGAAGGTTTAGCTTCAAATCCATGCGAAACAAATGATTTAGTTTCAAACAATTGGGATATAAGTGATATAGCTTCAAATGCTGACGAATCAAACGAGTTAGCTTCAAAACCATGCGATACATATCATTTAACATCAAATCGATATGAAGTAGAAGGCTTAGCTTCAAATCCATGCGTAAACAAATGATTTAGATTCAGATACTTGCGATATAAGTGATATAGCTTCAAATGCATTCGAAACTAACGAGTTAGCTTCAAATTCATGCGAAACACATGATTTAGCTGCAAATCCATGCGATGTAGAAGATTTATCTTCAAATGCATGCAAAACAAATGATTTAACATCAGATACTTGCGATATAACTGATATTGCTTCAAATGCAGGGGAACCAAACGAGTTAGCATCAAATCCATGCAAAACACATGATTTAGCTTCAAATCAATGCGATGCAGAAGGTTTAGCTTCAAATCCATGCGAAACAAATGATTTAGCTTCAAAGAATTGAGATATAAGCGATATAGCTTCAAACGCAGCCGAAGCAAACGAGTTAGCTTCAAATCCAAGCGAATCACATGACTTAGCTTCAAATCAATGCGATGTGGAAGGTTTAGCTTCAAATCCATGCGAAACAAATGATTTAGTTTCAAACAATTGGGATATAAGTGATATAGCTTCAAATGCTGACGAATCAAACGAGTTAGCTTCAAAACCATGCGATACATATCATTTAACATCAAATCGATATGAAGTAGAAGGCTTAGCTTCAAATCCATGCGTAAACAAATGATTTAGATTCAGATACTTGCGATATAAGTGATATAGCTTCAAATGCATTCGAAACTAACGAGTTAGCTTCAAATTCATGCGAAACACATGATTTAGCTGCAAATCCATGCGATGTAGAAGATTTATCTTCAAAATCCATGCAAAACAAATGATTTAGCATCAGATACTTGCGATATAACTGATATAGCTTCAAATGCAGGGGAAGCAAACGAGTTAGCATCAAATCCATGCGATACATTTCATTTAGCTTCAAATCGATACGAAGTAGGAGGCTGAGCTTCAAATCCATGCGAAACAAATGATTTAGGTTCAGATGATTGCGATATAAGTGATATAGCTTCAAATGCAGGGGAAACAAACGAGTTAGCATAAAATCCATGCAAAACACATGATTTAGCTTCAAATCAATGCGATGCAGAAGTTTTAGTTTCAAACCCATGCGAAACAAATGATTTAGTTTCAAACAATTGGGATATAAGTGACATAGTTTCAAATGCATCCGAAGCAAACGAGTTAGCTTCAAATCCAAGCGATTCACATGATTTAGCTGCAAATCCATGCGATGTAGAAGATTTATCTTCAAATCCATGCGAAACAAATGATTTACCATCAGATACTTGCGATATAACTGATATAGCTTCAAATGCAGGGGAAGCAAACGAGTTAGAATCAAATCCATCCAAACACATGATTTTGCTTCAAATCAATGCGATGCAGAAGGTTTAGCTTCAAATCCATGCGATACAAATGATTTAGCTTCAAACACTTGGGATATAAGTGATATAGCTTCAAATGCAAACGAATCAAACGAGTTAGCTTCAAATCCAAGCGATACATTTCATTTAGCTTCAAATCGATACGAAGTAGAAGGCTTAGCTTCAAATCCATGCGAAACAAATGATTTAGGTTCAGATACTTGCGATATAAGTGATATAGCTTCAAATGCATCCGTAGCAAACGTGTTAGCTTCAAATCCAAGCGATTCACATGATTTAGCTTCAAATCAATGCGATGTAGATGATTTATCTTCAAATCCATGATAAACAAATGATTTAGCATCAGATACTTGCGATATAACTGATATAGCTTCAAATGCAAGGGGAAGCAAACGAGTTAGCATTAAATCCATGCAAAACACATGATTTAGCTTCAAATCAATGCGATGCAGAAGGTTTAGCTTCAAATCCATGCGAAACACATGATTATGCTTCAAATACTTGCGATATAATTGATATAGCTTCAAAAGCTGTAGGAACAAACGAGGTAGCTTCAATTCCATGCGAGTCACATGATTTAGCTTCAGATCAATGCGATGTAGAAGATTTAGCTTCAAATCCATGCGAAACACATTATTT
Source organism: Megalopta genalis (assembly GCF_051020955.1). Classification (NCBI taxonomy): domain Eukaryota; kingdom Metazoa; phylum Arthropoda; class Insecta; order Hymenoptera; family Halictidae; genus Megalopta; species Megalopta genalis. Next base: position 68,156 of record NW_027476653.1, read on the forward strand.
AGCTGCAAATCAGTGCGAAGTAGAAGGCTCGGGTTCAAATCAATGCGATTCAAATGGTTCATCTTCAAATACTTGTGAAAGACATGATTTAGCTTCAACTGCATGCGAAACACATGATTTAGCTTCAAATCAATGCAATGTAGAAGGTTTAGCTTCAAAACCATGCAAAACACGTGATTTAACTTCCAATTAATGCGAAGTAGAAGGCTTAACTTCAAATCCATGCGAATCAAATGGTTTAGCTTCAAATACGTTATTTGGATTTAACTGCATGCGCAACGAACGAGTTAGCTTCAAAACCATGCGAAACACATGTTTTAGCTGCAAATCAATGCGATGCAGAAGGTTTAGCTTCAAATCCATGAGAAACAAATGATTTAGCTTCAAACAATTGTGATATAAGTGATATAGCTTCAAACGCAGCCGAAGCAAACGAGTTAGCTTCAAATCCAAGCGAATCACATGACTTAGCATCAAATAAATGCGACGTAGAACGTTTAGATTCAAGTCCATGCGAAACAAATGATTTAGCTTCAAACAATTGGGATATAAGTGATATAGCTTCAAACACTTGAGATATAAGTGATATAGCTTCAAATGCAGCCAAAACCAACGAGTTAGTTTCAAATACAAGCGAATCACATGATTTAGCTTCAAATCAATGCGATGTAGAACGTTTAGATTCAAGTCCATGCGAAACAAATGATTTAGCTTCAAACAATTGGGATATAATTGATATAGCTTCAAATGCTGACGAATCAAACGAGTTAGCTTCAAAATCCATGCGATACATATCATTTAACTTCAAATCGATATGAAGTAGAAGGGTTAGCTTCAAATCCATGCGAAAACAAATAATTTAGATTCAGATACTTGCGATAAACGTGATATAGATTCAAATGCATTCGAAACTAACGAGTTAGCTTCACATCCATGCGAAACACGTGACTTAACTGCAAATCCATGCGATGTGGAAGATTTATCTTCAAATCCATGCAAAACAAATGATTTAGCATCAGATACTTGCGATATAACTGATATAGCTTCAAATGCAGGGGAAGCAAACGAGTTAGCATCAAATCCATGCAAAACACATGATTTTGCTTCAAATCAATGCGATGCAGAAGGTTTAGCTTCAAATCCATGCAAAACAAATGATTTAGCATCAGATACTTGCGATATAACTGATATAGCTTCAAATGCAGGGGAAGCAAACGAGTTAGAATCAAATCCATGCAAAACACATGATTTTGCTTCAAATCAATGAGATGCAGAAGGTTTAGCTTCAAATCCATGCGAAACAAATGATTTAGCTTCAAACACTTGGGATATAAGTGATATAGCTTCAAATGCAAACGAATCAAACGAGTTAGCTTCAAATCCATGCGATACATTTCATTTAGCTTCAAATCGATACGAAGTAGAAGGCTTAGCTTCAAATCCATGCGAAACAAATGATTTAGGTTCAGATACTTGCCATATAAGTGATATAGCTTCAAATGCATCCGTAGCAAACGTGTTAGCTTCAAATCCAAGCGATTCACATGATTTAGCTTCAAATCAATGCGATGTAGAAGATTTATCTTCAAATGCATGCAAAACAAATGATTTAACATCAGATACTTGCGATATAACTGATATTGCTTCAAATGCAGGTGAACCAAACGAGTTAGCATCAAATCCATGCAAAACACATGATTTAGCTTCAAATCAATGCGATGCAGAAGGTTTAGCTTCAAATCCATGCGAAACAAATGATTTAGCTTCAAAGAATTGAGATATAAGCGATATAGCTTCAAACGCAGCCGAAGCAAACGAGTTAGCTTCAAATCCAAGCGAATCACATGACTTAGCTTCAAATCAATGCGATGTGGAAGGTTTAGCTTCAAATCCATGCGAAACAAATGATTTAGTTTCAAACAATTGGGATATAAGTGATATAGCTTCAAATGCTGACGAATCAAACGAGTTAGCTTCAAAACCATGCGATACATATCATTTAACATCAAATCGATATGAAGTAGAAGGCTTAGCTTCAAATCCATGCGTAAACAAATGATTTAGATTCAGATACTTGCGATATAAGTGATATAGCTTCAAATGCATTCGAAACTAACGAGTTAGCTTCAAATTCATGCGAAACACATGATTTAGCTGCAAATCCATGCGATGTAGAAGATTTATCTTCAAAATCCATGCAAAACAAATGATTTAGCATCAGATACTTGCGATATAACTGATATAGCTTCAAATGCAGGGGAAGCAAACGAGTTAGCATCAAATCCATGCGATACATTTCATTTAGCTTCAAATCGATACGAAGTAGGAGGCTGAGCTTCAAATCCATGCGAAACAAATGATTTAGGTTCAGATGATTGCGATATAAGTGATATAGCTTCAAATGCAGGGGAAACAAACGAGTTAGCATAAAATCCATGCAAAACACATGATTTAGCTTCAAATCAATGCGATGCAGAAGTTTTAGTTTCAAACCCATGCGAAACAAATGATTTAGTTTCAAACAATTGGGATATAAGTGATATAGTTTCAAATGCATCCGAAGCAAACGAGTTAGCTTCAAATCCAAGCGATTCACATGATTTAGCTGCAAATCCATGCGATGTAGAAGATTTATCTTCAAATCCATGCGAAACAAATGATTTACCATCAGATACTTGCGATATAACTGATATAGCTTCAAATGCAGGGGAAGCAAACGAGTTAGAATCAAATCCATCCAAACACATGATTTTGCTTCAAATCAATGCGATGCAGAAGGTTTAGCTTCAAATCCATGCGATACAAATGATTTAGCTTCAAACACTTGGGATATAAGTGATATAGCTTCAAATGCAAACGAATCAAACGAGTTAGCTTCAAATCCAAGCGATACATTTCATTTAGCTTCAAATCGATACGAAGTAGAAGGCTTAGCTTCAAATCCATGCGAAACAAATGATTTAGGTTCAGATACTTGCGATATAAGTGATATAGCTTCAAATGCATCCGTAGCAAACGTGTTAGCTTCAAATCCAAGCGATTCACATGATTTAGCTTCAAATCAATGCGATGTAGAAGATTTATCTTCAAATCCATGATAAACAAATGATTTAGCATCAGATACTTGCGATATAACTGATATAGCTTCAAATGCAAGGGGAAGCAAACGAGTTAGCATTAAATCCATGCAAAACACATGATTTAGCTTCAAATCAATGCGATGCAGAAGGTTTAGCTTCAAATCCATGCGAAACACATGATTATGCTTCAAATACTTGCGATATAATTGATATAGCTTCAAAAGCTGTAGGAACAAACGAGGTAGCTTCAATTCCATGCGAGTCACATGATTTAGCTTCAGATCAATGCGATGTAGAAGATTTAGCTTCAAATCCATGCGAAACACATTATTTAGCTGCAAATCAGTGCGAAGTAGAAGGCTCGGGTTCAAATCAATGCGATTCAAATGGTTCATCTTCAAATACTTGTGAAAGACATGATTTAGCTTCAACTGCATGCGAAACACATGATTTAGCTTCAAATCAATGCGATGTAGAAGGTTTAGCTTCAAAACCATGCAAAACACGTGATTTAACTTCCAATTAATGCGAAGTAGAAGGCTTAACTTCAAATCCATGCGAATCAAATGGTTTAGCTTCAAATACGTTATTTGGATTTAACTGCATGCGCAACGAACGAGTTAGCTTCAAAACCATGCGAAACACATGTTTTAGCTGCAAATCAATGCGATATAGAAGGTTCAGCTTCAAAACAATAACAGGTAGAAGGTTTAGCTTCAAATCAATAGAATGTAGAAGGTTTAGCTTCAAATCAATGCGATGTAGAAGGTTTAGCTTCAAATCCATACGAAACACATGATTTAGCTTCAAATCAATTCGAAGGACCAGGCTTAGATTCAATTCCATGCGAAACAAATGATTTAGCTTCAAATGAATGCGAAGTAGAAGGCTTAGCTTCAAATTCATGCGAAACAAATGGTTTAGCTACAAATACTTGTGATATCCATTATTTAGCTACAACTGCATGCGAAACAAACGAGTTAGCTTCAAATCCATGTGATACACATGATTTAGCTTCAAATACTTGCGATATAAGTGATATAGCTTCAAAAGCTGTAGGAACAAACGAGGTAGCTTCAATTCCATGCGATTCACATGATTTAGCTTCAAATCAATGCGATGTAGAAGATTGAGCTTCAAATCCATGCGAAACACATTATTTAGCTGCAAATCAGTGCGAAGTAGAAGGCTCGGGTTCAAATCAATGCGATTCAAATGGTTCATCTTCAAATACTTGTGAAAGACATGATTTAGCTTCAACTGCATGCGAAACACATGATTTAGCTTCAAATCAATGCGATGTAGAAGGTTTAGCTTCAAAACCATGCAAAACACGTGATTTAACTTCCAATTAATGCGAAGTAGAAGGCTTAACTTCAAATCCATGCGAATCAAATGGTTTAGCTTCAAATACTTGTGATATACGTTATTTGGATTTAACTGCATGCGCAACGAACGAGTTAGCTTCAAAACCATGCGAAACACATGTTTTAGCTGCAAATCAATGCGATATAGAAGGTTCAGCTTCAAAACAATAACAGGTAGAAGGTTTAGCTTCAAATCAATAGAATGTAGAAGGTTTAGCTTCAAATCAATGCGATGTAGAAGGTTTAGCTTCAAATCCATACGAAACACATGATTTAGCTTCAAATCAATTCGAAGGACCAGGCTTAGATTCAAATCCATGCGAAACAAATGGTTTAGCTGCAAATCAATGCGATGAAGAAGGTTTAGCTTCAAATCCATGCGAAACAAATGATATAGCTGCAAACACTTGGGGTATAAGTGATATAGCTTCAAATGCAGACCAATCAAACGAGTTAGCTTCAAAATCCACGCGATACACATGATTTAGCTTCAAATACTTGAGATATAAGTGATGTAGATTCAACTGCAGGCGAAACGAACGAGTTAGCTTCAAATCCATTCGAAACTCATGATTTAGCAGCAAATCATTGTGATGTAGAAGGTTTAGTTTCAAATCCATGCGATACACAAGATTTAGCTTCAAATCATTGCGATGTAGTAGGTTCAGCTTCAAATCCATGCGGCACATATGATTTAGCTTCGAATATTTGCGATATAAGTGACATAGTTTCCAATGGAGGCGAAACGAACGAGTTAGCTTCAAATCCATGCGAGACACATGACTTAGCTTCAAATCAATGCGATGGAGAAGGTTTAGCTTCAAATCCACGCGAATCATATGATTTAGCTTCAAATCCACGCGATTCATATGATTTAGCTTCAAACACTTGGGGTATAAGTGATATAGCTTCAAATGCAGACTAATCAAACGAGTTAGCTTCAAAATCCACGCGATACACATGATTTAGCTTCAAATACTTGCGATATAAGTGATGTAGATTCAACTGCAGGCGAAACGAACGAGTTAGCTTCAAATCCATTCGAAACTCATGATTTAGCAGCAAATCATTGTGATGTAGAAGGTTTAGTTTCAAATCCATGCGATACACAAGATTTAGCTTCAAATCAATGCGATGTAGTAGGCTCAGCTTCAAACCCATGCGATATAAGTGATATAGCTTCAAAAGCAGGAGGAACAAACGAGGTAGCTTCAATTCAATGCGAAGCAAGTGATTTAGCTTCAAATCAATGCGAAGTAGAAGGCGTAGCTTCAAATCCATGCGAAACAAATGGTTTAGCTTCAAATCAATGCGATGTAGAAGGTTTAGCTTCAAATCCGTGCGATACACAAGATTTAGCTTCAAATCATTGCGATGTAGTAGTTTCAGCTTCAAATCCATGCGAAATAAATGATTTAGCTTCAAACACTTGGGATGTAAGTGATGTAGCTTCAAATGCTGACGAATCAAACGAGTTAGCTTCAAAATCCATGCGATACATATCATTTAACTTCAAATCGATACGAAGTAGAAGGCTCAGCTTCAAATCCATGCGAAACAAATGCTTTAGATTCAGATACTTGCGATATAAGTGATATAACTACAAATGCCGTCGAAACTAACGAGTTAGCTTCAAATCCATGCAAAACACATGATTAAGCTTCAAATCGATGCGAAGTAGAAGGCTTAGCTTCAAAGCAATGCGATGTAGATGGTTTACATTCAAATCTATGCGAAACAAATGATTTAGCTTCAAACAATTGGGATATAAGTGATATAGTTTCAAATGCTGGAGAAACCAACGAGGTTGCTCGAAATCTATGCGAAACAACTGATTTAGCTTCAAATCAATGCGAACTATAAGGCTTAGCTTCAAATCCATGCGGAACAAATGATTTAGCATCAGATACATGCGATATATGTGATATAGCTTCAAATGCAGGGGAAACAAACGAGTTAGCATCAAATCCATGCGAAACACATGATTTAGCTTCAAATTCATGCGAAACACATGGTTTAGCTACATATTCTAACGAAACAATTGGCTTACCTTTTGATACTTGTGATAAACATGATCTAGCTTCAAATGTAGGCGAAACAAACGAGTAAGATTCAAATCCATGCGAAGCACATGATTTAGCTTCAAATCAATGCGAAGTAGAAGGCTTAACTTCAAATCCATGCGAAACAAAATGTTTAGATTCAAATACTTGTGATATACATGACTTAGCTTCAACTGCATGCGAAACAAACGAGTTAGCTTCAAATCCATCCGAAACACATGATTTAGCAGCAAATCAATGCGAAGTAGAAGGCTTAGCTTTAAATCCAAGCGAAACACATGATTTAGCTTCAAATCAATGCTAATTGGAAGGCTTAGCTTCAAATCCATGCGAAATAAATGAGTTACATTCAAACACTTGCGATGTAAGTGATATAGCCTAAAATGCAGACGAATCTATCGAGTTAGCTTGGAAATCCATGCGATACATATCATTTAGCTTCAAATCGATAGGAAGCAGAAGGCTTAGCTTCAAATCGATGCGAAACGAATGATTTAGGTTCAGATACTTGCGATATAAGTAATATAGCTGCAAATTCAGGCGAAACTAACGAGTTAGCTTCAAATCCATGCGAAACACATGATTAAGCTGGATATCAATGCGATGTAGAAGATTTATCTTCAATTCCATGCAAAATAAATGATTTAGCATCAGATACTTGCGATATAAGTGATATAACATCAAATGCCGTCGAAACTAACGAGTTAGCTTCAAATCCATGCAAAACACATGATTAAGCTTCAAATCGATGCGAAGTAGAAGGCTTAGCTTCAAAGCAATGCGATGTAGATGGTTTACATTCAAATCTATGCGAAACAAATGATTTAGCTTCAAACAATTGGGATATAAGTGATATAGCTTCAAATGCAGCCGAATCAAACGAGTTAGTTTCAAATCCAAGCGAATCACATGATTCAGCTTCAAATCAATGCGATGTAGAAGGTTTAGATTCAAATCCATGCGAAACGGATAGCTTAGCTTCTAATAATTGTTTTATACATGATTTAGATTCAACTGCATGCGAAACAAACGAGTTAGATTCAAATCCAAGCGAAACACATTATTTAGATTCAAATCAATGCGAAGTTGAAGGCATAGCTTCAAATCAATGCGAAACAAATGGATTAGCTTCAACTACTTGTAAGATACATGATTTAGCTTCAACTGCATGCGAAACGAACGAGTTAGCTTCAAATCCATGCGAAACACATGATTTAGCTACGAATCAATCGGAAGTAGAAGGCTGATTTTCGAATCCATGCGAAATAAATGGTTTAGCTTCATATACTTGTAATATACATGATTTAGCTGCAACTGCATGCGAAACAAACGAGTTAGCTTCAAATCCATGCGAAACACATGATTTAGCTATAACTCAATGCGAAGTAGAAGGCTGATTTTCGAATGCATGCGAAACAAATGGTTTAGCTTCAAATACTTGTAATATACATGATACAGCTTCAACTGCATGCGAAACAACCGAGTTAGCATCAAATCCATGCGAAACAAATGGATTAGCTTCAAATACTTGTTTTTTAGATGACATTGCTTCAACTGCATGCAAAACAAATGAGCTAGATTCAAATCCATGCGAAATACATGATTTAGCTTCAAATCAATGCGAAGTAGAAGGCTGATTTTCGAATCCATGCGAAACAAATGGTTTAGGTTCAATTACTTGTGATTTACAAGATTCAGCTTCAATTGCATGCGAAACAAACGAGTTGGCTTCAAACCCATGCGAAACACATTATTTAGCTTCAAATCAATGAGGAGTTGAAGGCTTATCATCAAATCAAAGCGAAACAAATGGATTAGCTTCAACTACTTGTAATATACATGATTTAGCTTCAACTGCACGCGAAACAAACGAGTTTGTTTCAAATCCAAGCGAAACACATGATTTAGCTTCAAATCATTGCGAAGTACAAGGCTTAGCTTCAAACCCATGCTAATCAGAAATGTTTAGCTTCAAGTACTTGTCATTTACATGAGTTAGCATCAACTGCATGCGAAACAAACGAGTTAGATTCAAACCCACGCGAAACACATTATTTAACTTCAAATCAATGCGAAGTAGAAGGCTTGGTTTCAAATGCATGTGAAAGAAATGGTTTAACTTCAAATACTTGTGATATACATGATTTAGCTTCAACTGCATGCGAAAAAAACGAGTTAGTTTCAAATCCATGCGAAACACATGATTTAGCTATAAATCAATGCGTAGTAGAAGGCAGATTTTCGAATCCCCGCGAAACAAATGGTTTAGCTTCAAATACTTGTAATATACATGATATAGCATCAACTGCATGCGAAACATCCGAGTGAGCTTCAAATCCATGCGAAAGACAAGAATTAGCTTCAAATCAATGCGAAGTAGAAGGCTTAGCTTCAAATCCATGCGAAACAAATGGATTAGCTTCAAATACTTGTTTTATACATGACTTTGCTTAAACTGCATGCAAAACAATTGAGCTAGATTCAAATAAATGCGAAATACATGATTTAGCTGCAAATCAATGGGAAGTAGAAGGCTTATTTTCGAATCCAGACGAATCAGAAAGGTTTAGCTTCAAATGCTTGTGATATACATGATTTAGCTCCAACTGCATGTGAAACAAACGAGTTAGATTCAAATCCAAGCGAAACACATGATTTAGCATCAAATCAATGCGAAGTAGAAAGCTTAGCTTCAAATCCATGCTAATCAGAAAGGTTTAGCTTCAAGTACTTGTGATATACATGATTTTGCATCAACTGCATACGAAACAAACGAGTTAGCTTCAAACCGATGCGAAACACATTATTTAGCTCCAAATCAATGCGAAGTTGAAGGCATAGCTTCAAATCAATGCGAAACAAGTGGATTAGCTTCAACTACTTGTAATATACATGATTAAGCTTCAACTGCATGCGAAACAAACGAGTTAGATTCAAATACAAGCGAAACACATGATTTAGCTTCAAATCAATGCGAAGTAGAAGGCTTAGCTTCAAATCCATGCTAATCAGAAAGGTTTATCTTCAAGTACTTGTGATATACATGATTTTGCAACAACTGCATGCGAAACAAACGAGTTTGCTTCAAACCCTCGCGAAACACGTGGTTTATATTCAAATCAATGCGAAGTAGAAGGCTTAGCTTCAAATCCATGCTAATCAGAAAGGTTTAGCTTCAAATACTTGTATTATACATGATATAGCTTCAACTGCATGCGAAACATCCGAGTGAGCTTCAAATCCATGCGAAAGACAAGAATTAGCTTCAAATCAATGAGAAGTATAAGGCTTAGCTTCAAATCCATGCGAAACAAATGGATTAGCTTCAAATACTTGTTTTATACATGACTTTGCTTCAACTGCATGCAAAACAAATGAGCTAGATTCAAATCCATGCGAAGTACATGATTTAGCTTCAAATCAATGCGAAGTAGAAGGCTTATATTCGAATCCATGCGAAGCAAATGGATTAGCTTCAAATACTTGTGGTATACATGATCTAGCTTCAAATGCAGCCGAAACAAACGAGTTTGTCTCAAATCCATCCGAAACACATGATTTAGCTACAAATCAATGCGAAGTAGAAAGCTGATTTTCGAATCCATGCGAAACAAATGGTTTAGCTTCAAATACTTGCAATACACATGATTTAGCTTGAACTGCATGCGAAAACAAACGAGTTAGCATGAAATCCATGCGATACATATGATTTGGCTTCAAATCAGTGCGAAGTAGAAGGTTTATCTTTGAATCGATGCGGAACAAATGGTTTAGCTTCAAATACTTGTGATATACACGATTTAACTTCTACTGCATGCGAAACAAACGAGTTAGCTTCAAACCCATGCGAAACACATTATTTAGCTTCAAATCAATGCGAAGTAGAAGGCTTAGTTTCAAATGCATGCGAAGGAAATGGTTTAGCTTCAAATACTTGTGATATACATGATTTAGATTCAACTGCATGCGAAACAAACGAGTTAGCTTCAAACCCATGTGAAACACATTATTTAGCTTCAAATCAATGCGAAGTTGAAGGCACATCTTCTAATCCAAGCGAAACAAATGGTTTAGCTTCAAATACTTGTAATATACATGATATAGCTTCAACTGCATGCGAAACAACCTAGTTAGCTTCAAATACTTGTAATATACATGATATAGCTTCAACTGCATGCGAAACAACCGAGTTGGCTTCAAATCCATGCGATACATATGATTTAGCTTCAAATCAGTGCGAAGTAGAAGGCTTATCTTTGAATCGATGCGAAACAAATGGTTTAGCTTCAAATACTTGTGATATACACGATTTATCTTCAACTGCACGCGAAACAAACGAGTTAGCTTCAAACCCACGCGAAACACATTATTTAGCTTCAAATCAATGCGATGTGGAAGGCTTAGTTTCAAATCCATGCGAAACGAATAGTTTAGCTTCAAATACTTGTGATATACATGATATAGCTTCAACTGCATGCGAGACAAACGAGTTAGCTTCAAATCCCTGCGAAACACATGATTTAGCTTCAAATGAATGCGAATTGGAAGGCTTATCTTCGAATCCATGCGAAACAAATGGATTAGCTTCAAATACTTGTGATATACATGATTTAGCTGCAACTGCATGCGAAACAAACAAGTTAGCTTCAAATCCATGAGAAACACATGATTTAGCTACAAATCAATTCGAAGTAGAAGGCTGATTTTCGAATCCATGCGAAACAAATGGTTTACCTTCAAATACTTGTAATATACATGATTTAGCACCAACTGCATGCGAAACAACCGAGTTAGCATCAAATCCATGCGAAAAACATGATTTAGCTCCAAATCAATGCGAAGTTGAAGGCATAGCTTCAAATCAATGCGAAACAGGTGGATTAGCTTCAACTACTTGTAATATACAAGATTCAGCTTCAATTGCATGCGAAACAAACGAGTTTGCTTCAAACCCATGCGAAACATTATTTAGCTTCAAATCAATGAGGAGTTGAAGGCTTATCATCAAATCAAAGCGAAACAAATGGATTAGCTTCAACTATTTGTAATATACATGATTTAGCTTCAACTGCATGCGAAACAAACGAGTTTGATTCAAATCCAAGCGAAACACATGATTTAGCTTCAAATCGTTGCGAAGTACAAGGCTTAGCTTCAAACCCATGCTAATCAGAAATGTTTAGCTTCAAGTACTTGTCATATACATGAGTTAGCATCAACTGCATGCGAAACAAACGAGTTAGTTTCACATCCATGCGAAACACATGATTTAGATATAAATCAATGCAAAGTAGAAGGCAGATTTTCGAATCCATGCGAAACAAATGGTTTCGCTTCAAATACTTGTGATATACATGATTTAGCTTCAACAGCATGCGAAACAAACGAGTTAGCTTCAAATCCATGCGAAGCACATGATTTAGCTTCAAATCAATGCGAAGGAGAAGGCTGATCTTCGAATCCAAGCGAAACAAATGGTTTAGCACCAAATACTTGCGATATACACGGTTTAGCTTCAAATCCAGGCGAAACAAACGAGTTAGCTTTAAATCCAAGCGAAAAACATGATTTAGAATCAAATCACTGCGAACTAGAACGCTTATTTTCGAATCCATGCGAAACAAATGGCTTAGCTTCAAATACTTGTGATATACATGATTTAGCTTCAACTGCATGCGAAACAAACGAGTTAGCTTCAAATCCATGCGAAACACATGGTTTAGTTTCAAATCCATACGAAACACATGATTAAGCTTCAAATGATTGCGAAGTAGAAGGCTGGCCTTCGAATCCAAGCGAAACAAATGGGTCAGCATCAAGTACTTGTGATATACATGATTTAGCATCAAATGCAGGCGATACAAACGAATTAGCTTCAAATCCATGCGAAACATAGGATTTAGCTTCAAATCAATGCGAAGTAGAAGGCTGATCTTCGAATCCATGCGAAACAAATGGTTTCGCTTCAAATACTTGTGATATACATGATTTAGCTTCAACAGCATGCGAAACAAACGAGTTAGCTTCAAATCAATGCGAAGTAGAAGGGTTATCTTCGAATCAATGCGAAACAGACGGTTTAGCTTCAAATATTTGTGATATACATGATTTGGCAAATGCATGCGAAACAAATGAGTTAGCCACAAGTCCAAGTGAATCAAATGATTTAGCTTCAAATCAATGCGAAGTAGAACGCTTATCTTCGAATCCATTCGAAACAAATGGCTTAGCTTCAAATACTTGTGATATACATGATTTAGCTTGAAATGCAGGCGATACAAACGAGTTAGCCTCAAATCCATGCGAACCACATGATTTAGCTTCAAATCCATGCGAAACACATGATTTAGCTTCAAATCAATGCGAAGGAGAAGGCTGATCTTCTAATCCAAGCGAAACAAATGATTTAACTTCAAATACTTGTGATAGATATGATGTTGCTTCAACAGCATGCGAAACAAACGAGTTAGCTTCAAATCCATGCGAAACACACGATTTAGCTTCAAATCAATGCGAAGGAGAAGGCTGATCTCCGAATCCAAGCGAAACAAATGATTTAACTTCAAATACTTGTGATAGATATGATGTAGCTTCAACAGCATGCGAAACAAACGAGTTAGCTTCAAATCCATAAGAAACACATGATTTAGCTTCAAATCCATACGAAACACATGATTTAGCTTCAAATCATTGCGAAGTAGAAGGCTGGCCTTCGAATCCAAGCGAAACAAATGGGCCAGCATCAAGTACTTGTGATATACATGATTTAGCTTCAAATGCAGGCGATACAAACGAATTAGCTTCAAATCCATGCGAAACATAGGATTTAGCTTCAAATCAATGCGAAGTAGAAGGCTGATCTTCGAATCCATGCGAAACAAATGGTTTCGCTTCAAATACTTGTGATATACATGATTTAGCTTCAACAGCATGCGAAACAAACGAGTTAGCTTCAAATCAATGCGAAGTAGAAGGGTTATCTTCGAATCAATGCGAAACAAATGGTTTAGCTTCAAATATTTGTGATATACATGATTTGGCAAATGCATGCGAAACAAATGAGTTAGCCACAAATCCAAGTGAATCAAATGATTTAGCTTCAAATCAATGCGAAGTAGAACGCTTATCTTCGAATCCATTCGAAACAAATGGCTTAACTTCAAATACTTGTGATATACATGATTTAGCTTGAAATGCAGGCGATACAATCGAGTTAGCCTCAAATCCCATGCGAACCACATGATTTAGCTTCAAATCCATGCGAAACACACGATTTAGCTTCAAATCAATGCGAAGGAGAAGGCCGATCTCCGAATCCAAGCGAAACAAATGATTTAACTGCAAATACTTGTGATAGATATGATGTAGCTCCAACAGCATGCAAAACAAACGATTTAGCTTCAAATCCATGCGAAACACATGATTTAGCTTCAAATCCATGCGAAACACATGATTTAGCTTCAAATCCATGCGAAACACATGATTTAGCTTCGAATCAATGCGAAGGAGAAGGCTGATCTTCTAATCCAAGCGAAACAAATGGTTTAACTTCAAATACTTGCGATATATATGATGTTGCTTCAACAGCATGGGAAACAAACGAGTTAGCTTCAAATCCATGCGAAACATAGGATTTAGCTTCAAATCAATGCGAAGTAGAAGGCTGATCTTCGAATCCATGCGAAACAAATGGTTTCGCTTCAAATACTTGTGATATACATGATTTAGCTTCAACTGCATGTGACACAAACGAGTTAGCTTCAAATTCATACGAAACACATGATTTAGCTTCAAATCATTGCGAAGTAGAAGGCTCAGCGTCAAATCCATGCGAATCAAATGGTTTAGCTTCAAATACATGTGATATACATGATTTAGCTTCAACTGCATGCGAACCAATCGAGATAGCTTCAAATCCAAGCCAAAGACATGATTTAGCTTCAAATCAATGCGAAGTAGAAGGCTTATCTTCGAATCCATGCGAAACAAATAGTTCAGCTTCAAATACTTTTGATATACATGATTTAGCTTCAACTGCATGTGAAACAAACGAGTTAGCTTCAAATCCATGCGAAACACAAGATTTAGCTTCAAATTCATTCGAAACACATGGTTTAGATTAATATTCATGCGAAACAAATGGTCCAGCTTCAAATACTTGTGATATACATGATTCAGCTTCAACTGCATGTGAAACAAACGTGTTAGCTACAAATCCATGCGAAACACATGATTTAGCTTCAAATTCATTCGAAACACATGTCTTGGCTTAATATTCATGCGAAAAAAATGGTTCAGCTTCAAGTACTTTTGATATACATGATTTAGCTACAACTGCATGTGAAACAAACGAGTTAGCTTCAAATTCATGCGAAACACATGATTCAGCTTCAAATCAATGCGATGAATAAGGCTCATCTTCAAATCCATGCGAATCAAATGGTTCAGCTTCAAATACATGTGATATACATGATTTAGATTCAACTGCATGCGATCCAAACGAGATCGCTTCAAATCCATGCGAAAGACATGATTTAGCTTCAAATCAATGCGAAGTAGAATGCTAATTTTCGAATCCATGCGGAACACATGGTTTATCTTCAAATTCATTCGAAACACATCGTTTAGCTTAATATTCATGCGAAACTAATGGTTCAGCTTCAAATACTTGTGATATACATGATTTAGCTTAAACTGCACATGACACAAACGTGTTAGCTTCAAATTCAAGCGAAAAACATGATTCCGCTTCTAATCAATGCGAAATAGACGGCTTAGCTTCAAATCCATGCGATGAAATGCTTTAGCTTCAAATACATGTGATATACATGATTTAGCTTCAACAGCATGCGAACCAAACGAGATAGCTTCAAATCCAAGCCAAAGACCTGATTTAGCTTCAAATCAGTGCGAAGTAGAAGGCATATATTCGAATCCATGCGAAACAAATAGTTCAGCTTCAAATAGTTTTGATATACATGATTTAGCTTCAACTGCATGTGAAACAAACGAGTTAGCTTCAAATTCATACGAAACACATGATTTAGCTTCAAATCATTGCGAAGTAGAAGGCTCAGCGTCAAATCCATGCGAATCAAATGGTTTAGCTTCAAATACATGTGATATACATGATTTAGCTTCAACTGCATGCAATCCAAACGAGATAGCTTCAAATCCAAGCCAAAGACATGATTTATCTTCAAATCAGAGCGAAGTAGAAGGCATATCTTCGAATCCATGCGAAACAAATAGTTCAGCTTCAAATACTTTTGATATACATGATTTAGCTTCAACTGCATGTGAAACAAACGAGTTAGCTAAAAATTCATGCGAAACACATGATTCAGCTTCAAATCAATGAGAAGTAGAAGGCTCAGCGTCAAATCCATGCGATAAAATGGTTTAGCTTCATATACATATGATATACATGATTTAGCTTGAACTGCATGCGAAACAAACGAGTTAGCTTTAAAACAATGTGAAACACATGATTCAGCTTCAAATCAATGCGAAGTAGAAGGCTTAGCTTCAAATCCATGCGATGAAATGCTTTAGCTTCAAATCCATGCGAAACAAATGATTTAGATTCAGATACTTGCGATATAAGTGATATAGCTTCAAATGCCGTCGAAACTAACGAGTTAGCATCAAATCCATGCAAAACACATGATTTAGCTTCAAATCAATGCCTGTGCAGAAGGTTTAGCTTCAAATCCATGCGAAACAAATGATTTAGCTTCAAACAATTGAGATATAGCATCAAATGCAGCTGAAGCAAACGAGTTAGCTTCAAATCCAAGCGAATCACATGATTTAGCTGCAAATCAATGCGATGTAGAAGGTTTAGCTTCAAATCCATGCGAAACAAATGATTTAGCTGCAAATCAATGCGATGTAGGAGGATTAGCATCAAATCCACGCGACACAAATGATTTAGCATCAGATACATGCGATATAAGTGATATAGCTTCAAATGCAGGAGACAAACGAGTTAGCTTCAAATCCATGCAAAACACATGATTAAGCTTTAAATCAATGCGATGTAGAAGGTTTAGCTTCAAATCCATGCGACACAATTGATTTAGCTTCAGAAACTTGCGATATAAGTGATATAGCTTCAAATGCAGGCGAAACAAACGAGTTAGCATTAAATCCACGCGAAACACATGATTTAGCTTGAAATTCATGCGAAACACATGGTTTAGCTACATATTCTAACGAAACAAATGGCTTACTTTTTGATACTTGTGATAAACATGATCTAGTTTCAAATTCAGACGAAACGAACGAGTTAGCTTCAAATCCATCCGAAACACATGATTTAGCAGCAAATCAACGCGATGTAGTAGGTTCAGCTTCAAATCCATGCGAAGCCAATGATTTAGCATCAGATACTTGCGATATGTGTGATATAGCTTCAAATGCAGACGAAACAAACGAGTTAGATTCAAATCCAAGCGAGACACATGAATTAGCTTCATATCAAAGCGAAGTAGCAGGCTTAGCTTCACATCCATGCGAAACAAATGATTTAGGTTCAGATACTTGCGATATAAGTGATATAGATTCAAATGCAGGAGGAACAAACGTGATAGCCTCAAATACATGCGAAGCATGTGATTTAGCTGCAAATCAATGCGATATATAAGGTTTGCCTTCAAATACATGCGAAACAAACGATTTAGCTTCAAACACATGGGGTATAATTGATATAGCTTCAAATGCAGGGGAAACGAACGAGTTAGCATCAAATCCAGGCAAAACACATGATGTAGCTGCAAATAAATGCGATGTAGATGGTTAAGCTTCAAATCCATTCGATACACATGATTCAGCTGCAAATCAATGCGATGTAGAACGATTAGCTTCAAATCCATGCGAAACAAATGATTCAGCTTCAGATACTTGCGATATATGTGATATAGCTTCAAATGCAGACGAAACAAACGAGTTAGCTTCAAATCCATGCAAAACAAATGATTTTTCTTCAAATACTTGCGATATAAGTGATATAGCTTCAAATGCAGACAAAACAAACGAGTTAGCTACAAGTCCAAACGAAACACATGATTTAGCTTCGAATCAATGCGATGTAGAATGTTTAGCTTCAAATCCATGCGAAATAAATGATTTAGCTTGAAACACTTGGGATGTAAGAGATATAGCTTCAAATGCAGACGAATCAAACGAGTTAGCTTCAAATCCATGCGATACATTTCATTTAGCTTCAATTCGATACGAAGTAGAAGGCTTAGCATCAAATCCATGCAAAACACATGATTTAGCTTCAAATCAATGCGATGGAGAAGGTTTAGTTTCAAATTCAAGCGAAACACATGATTTAGCTTCAAATCAATGCGATGTAGAAGGTTTAGCTTCAAATCCATGCGAAATAAATGATTTAGCTTCAAACACTTGGGATGTAAGTGATATAGCATCAAATGCAGCCGAAGCAAACGAGTTAGCTTCAAATCCAAGCGAATCACATGATTTAGCTTCAAATCAATGCGATGTAGAAGGTTTAGCTTCAAATCCAAGCGAAACAAATGATTTAGATTCAAACACTTGCGATATAAGTGATATAGCTTCAAATGCAGGCGAAACTAACGAGTTAGCTTCAAATCCATGCGATGCAGAAGGTTTAGCTTCAAATCCAAGCGAAACACATGATTTAGCTTCAAATTAATACGATGTAGAAGGTTTAGCTTCAAATCCAAGCGAAACAAATGATTTAGCTTCAAACAATTGGGATATAAGTGATATAGCTTCATATGCAGGGGAAACAAACGAGCTACATCCAACTCCATGCGAAACACATGACTGAGCTTCAAACCAATGCGATGTAGAAGGTTTAGCTTCTAATCAATGCGATGTAGAAGGTTTGCCTTCAAATACATGCGAAACAAATGATTTAGCTTCAAACACATGGGGTATAATTGATATAGCTTCAAATGCAGGGGAAACGAACGAGTTAGCATCAAATCCATGCAAAACACATGATTTAGCTTCAAATCAATGCGATGCAGAAGGTTTAGCTTCAAATCCATGCGAAACAAATGATTTAGCTTCAAACAATTGAGGTATAAGTGATATAGCTTCAAATGCAGCCGAAGCAAACGAGTTAGCTTCAAATCCATGCGAATCACATGATTTAGCTTCAAATCAATGCGATGTAGAAGGTTTAGATTCAAATCCATGCGAAACAAATGATTTAGATTCAGATACTTGCGATATAAGTGATATAGCTCCAAAAGCCGTCGAAACTAACGAGTTAGCATCAAATCCATGCAAAACACATGATTTAGCTTCAAATAAATGCCTGTGCAGAAGGTTTAGCTTCAAATCCATGCGAAACAAATGATTTAGCTTCAAACAATTGAGATATAAGTGATATAGCTTTAAATGCAGCCGAAGCAAACCAGTTAGCTTCAAATACAAGCAAATCACATGATTTAGCTTCAAATCAATGCGATGTAGAAGGTTTAGATTCAAATCTATGCGAAACAAATGATTTAGCTTCAAACAATTGAGATATAAGTGATATAGCTTCAAATGCTGACGAATCAAACGAGTTGGCTTCAAAATCCATGCGATACATATCATTTAACTTCAAATCGATACGAAGTAGAAGGCTTAGCTTCAAATCCATGCGAAACAAATGATTTAGATTCAGATACTTGCGATATAAGTTTTATAGCTCCAAATGCCGTCGAAACTAACGAGTTAGCATCAAATCCATGCAAAACACATGATTTAGCTTCAAATCAATGCGATGTAAAAAGGTTTAGCTTCAAATACATGCGAACCAAATGACTTAGGTTCAGATACTTGCGATATAAGTGATATAGATTCAAATGCACGAAGAACAAACGAGTTAGCTCCAAATCTATGCGAAACAACTGATTTAGCTTCAAATCAATGCGAAGTAGAAGGCTTAGCTTCAAATCCATGCGAAACAAATGATTTAGCATCAGATACTTGCGATATATGTGATATAGCTTCAAATGCAACCGAAACAACCGAGTGGGCTTCAAATCGATGCGAGGCACATCATTTAGCTTCAAATCAATGCGAAGTGAAAGGCTTAGCTAGAAATCCATGCGGAACAAATGATTTAGCTTCAATACTTGCGATGTATGTGATATAGCTTCAAATGCAGGCGAAAGAAACGAATTAGCATTAAAGCCATGCGAAACAGATGATTTAGCTTGAAATTCATGCGAAACACATGGTTTAGCTACATATTCTAACGAAACAAATGGCTTACTTTTTGATACTTGTGATAAACATGATCTAGTTTCAAATTCAGGCGAAACTAACGAGTTAGCTTCAAATCCATGCGAAACACATGATTTAGCTTCAAACAATTGAGATATAAGTGATATAGCTTCAAATGCAGCCGAAGCAAACGAGTTGGCTTCAAATCCAAGCGAATCACATGATTTAGCTTCTAATCAATGCGATGCAGAAGGTTTAGCTTCAAATCCATGCGAAACAAATGATTTAGCTTCAAACAATTGGGATATAAGTGATATAGCTTCAAATGCTGACGAATCAAACGAGTTAGCTTCAAAATCCATGCGGTACATATCATTTAACTTCAAATCGACACGAAGTAGAAGGCTTAGCTTCAAATCCATGCGAATCAAATGATTTAGATTCAGATACTTGCGATATAAGTGATATAGCTTCAAATGCCGTCGAAACTAACGAGTTAGCATCAAATCCATGCAAAACACACGATTTAGCTTCAAATCAATGCCTGTGCAGATGGTTTTGCTTCAAATCCATGCGAAACAAATGATTTAGCTTCAAACAATTGAGATATAAGTGATATAGCTTCAAATGCAGCCGAAGCAAACGAGTTGGCTTCAAATCCAAGCGAATCACATGATTTAGCTTCAAATCAATGCGATGTAGAAGGTTTAGATTCAAATCCATCCGAAACAAATGATTTAGCTTCAAACAATTGGGATATAAGTGATATAGCTTCAAATGCTGACGAATCAAACGAGTTAGCTTCAAAATCCATGCGATACGTATCATTTAACTACAAATCGATACGAAGTAGAAGGCTTAGCTTCAAATCCATGCGAAACACATGATTTAGCTTAAAATCAATGCGAAGTAGAAGGAGTACCTTCAAATCCATGCGAAACAAATGGTTTAGCTTCAAATACTTGAGATATACATGATTTAGATTGAAATGCAGGCGAAACAAACGAGTTAGCTTCAAATCCATGCGATACACATGATTTAGCTTCATATCAATGCGATGTAGAAGGTTTAGCTTCAAATCCATGCGAAAGACATGATTTAGCTTCAAATCAATTCGAAGTAGAAGAAGTACCTTCAAATCCATGCGAAACACATGATTTAGCTGAAAATCAATGCGATGTAGAAGGTTTAGCTACAAATCCATGCGACACAAGCGATTTAGATTCAGATACGTGCGATATAAGTGATATAGCTTCAAATGCAGACGAAACAAACGAGTTAATATTCATGTTCAAGCGAAACACATGATTAAGCTTCAAATAAATTCGAAAGACAAGATTTAGGTTCAAATTCATGCGAAACACATGGTTTAGATTGAAAATCCTGTGAAACAAGTGGTTTAGCTTCTGATACTTGTGACCTACAGGATTTAGCATTAACTGCATGCGAAACAAACGAGTTACCTTCAATTCCACGCGTAACACATGATTAAGCTGCAAATTAATGCGATGTAGAAGGTTTAGCTTCAAATCCATGCAACACAAATGATTTAGCTTCAGATACTTGCGATATAAGTGATATAGCTTCCAATGCAGGGGAAACAAACGAGTTAGCTTCAAATCCATGCGAAACACATGATTTAGCTGCAAATCAATGCGATGTAGAAGGTTTAGCTTCAAATCCAGCGCGAAACAAATGATTTACCTTCAAACACTTGGGATATAAGTGATATAGCTTCCAATGCAGGGGCAACAAACGAGTTAGCTTCATATCCAAGCGAAACACATGATTTAGCTTTAATCAGTGCGATGTAGAATGTTTAGCTTCAAATCCATGCGAAATAAATTGTTTAGCTACAAATACTTGTGACATACGTTATTTAGATTCAACTGCATGCGCAACAAACGAATTAGCTTCAAATCCATGTGAAACCCATGATTTAGCAGCAAATCAATGGGATGTAGAATGTTTAGCTTCAAATCCATGCGAAACAAATGATTTAGCTTCAGATACTAGCGATATAAGCGATATAGCTTCATATGCAGACGATACAAACGAGTTAGCTTCATATCCAAGCTAAACAAATGATTTAGCTTTAATCAGTGCGATGTAGAATGTTTAGCTTCAAATCCATGCGAAACACATGATTTAGCTGCAAATCAATGCGATGTAGAAGGTTTAGCTTCAAATCCAGCGCGAAAAAAATGATTTACCTTCAAACACTTGGGATATAAGTGATATAGCTTCCAATGCAGGGGCAACAAACGAGTTAGCTTCATATCCAAGCGAAACACATGATTTAGCTTTAATCAGTGCGATGTAGAATGTCTAGCTTCAAATCCATGCGAAATAAATTGTTTAGCTACAAATACTTGTGATATACGTTATTTAGATTCAACTGCATGCGCAACAAACGAATTAGCTTCAAATCCATGTGAAACCCATGATTTAGCTGCAAATCAATGGGATGTAGAATGTTTAGCTTCAAATCCAACCGGAACACATGATTTAGCTTCAAATCAATGCGATGTAGAAGGTTTAGCTGGAAATCCATGCGAGACAAATTATTGAGCTTGAAACACTTGCGATATAAGTGATATAGCTTCCAATGCAGACGAAACAAACGAGCTAGCTTCAGATACAAGCGAAACACATGATTTAGCCGCAAATAAATGCGATGTAGAAGTTTTAGCTTCAAATCCATGCGAAAGAAATGATTCAGCTTCAAACAATTGGGATATAAGTGATATAGCTTCAAATGCAGACGAATCAAACGAGTTAGCTTCAAAATCCATGCGATACATTTTCATTTAACTTAAAATCGATACGAAGTAGAAGGCTTAGCTTCAAATCCATGCGAAACACATGATTTAGCTTCAAATCAATACGAGGTAGAAGGCTTATCTTGAAATCCATGAGAAACAAATGATTTAGGTTCAGATACTTGCGATATAAGTAATATAGCTTCAAATGGAGACGAACGAAATGAGTTAGATTCAAATCCAAGCGAAACACATGATTTAGCGTCAAATCAATGCGATGTAGAAGGTTTAGCTTCAAATCCGAGCGGAACACGTGATTTAGCTTCAAGTCAATTCAATGTAGAAGGAGTACCTTCAAATCCATACTAAACAAATGGTTTAGCTTCAAATACTTGTGATATACATGATTTAGCTTCAACTGCATGCGTAACAAACGTCCTATCTTCAAATTCAAGCGAAACACATGATTCAGCTTCAAATCCAAGCGAAAGATAAGATTTAGCTTCAAATCAATGCGAAGTAGAAGGCTTAGTTTCAAATCCATGCGAAACGATAGCTTAGCTTCAAATACTTGTTTTAAACATGATTTAGCTTCAACTGCATGCCAAACAAACGAGTTAGCTTCAAATCCATGCGAAACACATGATTTAGCTGCAAATCAATGCGATGTAGAAGGTTTAGCTTCAAATCCATGCGAAGCAAATGATTTACCTTCAAACACTTGGGATATAAGTGATATAGCTTCCAATGCAAACGAAACAATCGAGTCAGCTTCAAATACAAGCGACACACATGATTTAGCTTCAAATCAATGCGATGTAGAAGGTTTAGCTTCAAATCCAAGTGAAACACATGATTTATCTGCAAATCAATGCGGTGTAGAAGTTTTAGCTTCAAATCCATGCGAAACAAATGATTTAGCTTCAAACACTTGAGATATAAGTGATATAGCTTCAAATGCAGGCGAAATTAACGAGTCAGCATTCAAATCCATGCGAAACACATGATTTAGCTGCAAATCCATGCGATGTAGAAGATTAAGCACCAAATCCATGCAAAACAAATGATTTAGTTTCAAACGCTTGGGATATAAGTGATATAGCTTCAAATGCAGGGGCAACAAACGAGTTAGCTTCATATCCAAGCGAAACACATGATTTAGCTTTAATCAGTGCGATGTAGAATGTCTAGCTTCAAATCCATGCGAAATAAATTGTTTAGCTACAAATACTTGTGATATACGTTATTTAGATTCAACTGCATGCGCAACAAACGAATTAGCTTCAAATCCATGTGAAACCCATGATTTAGCAGCAAATCAATGGGATGTAGAATGTTTAGCTTCAAATCCATGCGAAACAAATGATTTAGCTTCAGATACTAGCGATATAAGTGATATAGCTTCATATGCAGACGATACAAACGAGTTAGCTTCATATCCAAGCTAAACAAATGATTTAGCTTTAATCAGTGCGATGTAGAATGTTTAGCTTCAAATCCATGCGAAATAAATGGTTTAGCTACAAATACTTGCGATATACGTTATTTAGATTCAACTGCATGCGCAACAAACGAATTAGCTTCAAATCCATGTGAAACCCATGATTTAGCTGCAAATCAATGGGATGTAGAATGTTTAGCTTCAAATCCAACCGGAACACATGATTTAGCTTCAAATCAATGCGATGTAGAAGGTTTAGCTTGAAATCCATGCGAGACAAATTATTGAGCTTCAAACACTTGCGATATAAGTGATATAGCTTCCAATGCAGACGAAACAAACGAGCTAGCTTCAAATACAAGCGAAACACATGATTTAGCCGCAAATAAATGCGATGTAGAAGTTTTAGCTTCAAATCCATGCGAAACAAATGATTCAGCTTCAAACAATTGGGATATAAGTGATATAGCTTCAAATGCAGACGAATCAAACGAGTTAGCTTCAAAATCCATGCGATACATTTTCATTTAACTTAAAATCGATACGAAGTAGAAGGCTTAGCTTCAAATCCATGCGAAACACATGATTTAGCTTCAAATCAATACGAGGTAGAAGGTTTAGCTTCAAATCCGAGCGGAACACGTGATTTAGCTTCAAATCAATTCAATGTAGAAGGAGTACCTTCAAATCCATACTAAACAAATGGTTTAGCTTCAAATACTTGTGATATACATGATTTAGCTTCAACTGCATGCGTAACAAACGTCCTATCTTCAAATTCAAGCGAAACACATGATTCAGCTTCAAATCCAAGCGAAAGATAAGATTTAGCTTCAAATCAATGCGAAGTAGAAGGCTTAGTTTCAAATCCATGCGAAACGATAGCTTAGCTTCAAATACTTGTTTTAAACATGATTTAGCTTCAACTGCATGCCAATCAAACGAGTTAGCTTCAAATCCATGCGAAACACATGATTTAGCTGCAAATCAATGCGATGTAGAAGGCTTAGCTTCAAATCCATGCGAATCAAATGGTTTAGCTTCAAATACTTGTGATATGCATGATTCAGCTTCAACTGCATGCGAAACAAACGAGTTAGCTTCAAATCCATGCGACACGAATGATTTAGCTTCAAATCAATGCGAAGGAGAAGGCTTAGCTTCAAATCCATGGGAATCAGAAAGGTTTAGCGTCAAATTCTTGTGATATACACGATTTAGCTTCAACTGTATGCCAAACAAACGAGTTAGCTTCAAATCCAAGAGAAAAACGTGATTTAGGTTCATATCAATGCGAAGTAGAAGGCTTAGCTTCAAATCCATGCGAAACAAATGATTTAGATTCAGATACTTGAGATGTAAGTTATATAGCTTCAAATGCGGGCGAAACTAACGAGTTAGCTTCAAATCCATGCGAAACACATGATTTAGCTTCAAATCAATGCGATGTAGAAGGTTTAGCTTCAAATCCATGCGAATCAAATGATTTAGCTTCAAATATTTGTGATATACATGATATAGCTTCAAATGTAGGCGGAAAAAACGAGTTAGCTTCAAATCCATGCGAAAGACATGATTTAGCTTCAAATCAGTGCGTTATAGGAGGCGTAGCATCAAAACCCATGCGAAACAAACGACTTAGCTTCAAATCCATGCGAAACACATGATTTAGCTTCAAATCAATTCGATGTAGAAGGATTAGCATCAAATCCATGCGAATCAAATGGTTTAGCTACAAATACTTGAGATATAGGTTATTTAGATTGAACTGCATGCGCAACAAGCGAATTAGCTTCAAATCCATGCGAAACACATGATTATGCTTCAAATCGAAGCTATGTAGAAGCTTTAGTTTCAAATCCATGCGACACAAATGATTTAGCTTCGAATCAATTGAAGTAGGAGGCTTAGCTTCAAATCCAAGCGAAACAAATGATTTAGAGTCAAATCAATGCGATGTAGAATGTTTTGCTTCAAATCCATGCGAAACCAATGATTGAGCTTCAAACAACTGCGATATAAGTGATATAGCTTCAAATGCAGTCGAACGAAACGTGTTAGATTCAAATCCAAGCGAAATAAATGATTTAGCGTCAAATCAATGCGATGTAGAAGGTTTAGCTTCAAATCCATACGAAACACATGATTTAGTGTCAAATCAATGCTATGTAGAAGGTTTAGCTTCAAATCCGTGCGAAACAAATGATTTAGCATCAGATACTTGCTATATAACTGATATAGCTTCAAATGCAGGGGAAACAAACGAGTTAGCATCAAATCCATGCAAAACAAATGATTTAGCGTCAAATCAATGCTATGTCGAAGGTTTAGCTTCGAATCCATGCGAAACACATGATTTAGCTTCAAATCAATGCGATGCAGGAGGTTTAGCTTCAAATCCAAGCGAAACACATGATTTAGCTTGAAATCAATGCGATGTAGAAGGATTAGCTTCAAATCTTTGCGAAGCAAATGATCGAGCTTCAAACACTTGGGATGTAGGTGATATAGCTTCACATGCAGGCAAAACTAACGAGTCAGCTTCAAATCCATGCGAAACGAATGATTTAGGTTTAGATACTTGCGATATAAGTGATATAGCTTCAAATGCAGACGAAAGAAACGAGTTAGATTCAAATCCATGCGAAACACATGATTTAGCGTCAAATCAATGCGATGTAGAAGGTTTAGCTTCAAATCCAAGCGGAACACGTGATTTAGTTTCAAATCAATGAGATGCAGCATGTTTTAATTCAAATCCATGCGACACAATTGATTTGGCTTCAAATACTTGCGATATAAGTGACATAACTTCAAATGCAGACGAAACAAACGAGTTAGCTTCAGATCCAAGCGAATCACATGATTTAGCTTCAAATCAATGCGATTTAGAAGGTTTAGCTTCGAATCCATGCGAAACAAATAGTTCAGCTTCAAATACTTTTGATATACATCATTTAGCTTCAACTGCATATGAAACAAACGGGTTAGCTTCAAATTCATGCGGAACAAATGATTCAGCTTCAAATTCATGCGGAACAAATGATTCAGCTTCAAATCAATGCGAAGTAGAAGGATCAGCTTCAAATCCATGCGATTCAAATGGTTTAGCTTCAAATACATGTGATATACATGATTTAGCTTCAACTGCATTCTAAACAAACGAGTTAGCTTCAAATCCATTTGAAACTCATGATTTTGTTTCTAATCAATGCGAAGTAGAAACCTGATTTTAGGATCGATGCGAAACAAATGGTTTAGCTTCAACTCAATACGAAGTAGAAGGATTAGCATCAAATCCATTCGAAACACATGATTTATCTTCAAATCAATGCGAAGTAGAAGGCTAGGTTTCAAATCCATGCGAAACGTATAGTATGGAATCAAATACTTGTTTTATACATGATTTAGCTTCAACTGCATGCGAAACAAACGAATTAGGTTCAAATTCAACCGAAACACATAATTTAGCTTCAAATCAATGCGAAGTAGAAGGCTTAGCTTCAAAGCAATGCGACATAAATGATTTAGCATCATATACATGCGATATAAGTGATATAGCTTCAAATGCAGGAGAAACAAACGGGTTAGCTTCGTATCCAAGCGAAACACGTGATTTAGCTTCAAATCAGTGCGATGTAGAAGGTTCAGCTTCAAATCCATGCGATGTAGAAGGTTTAGCATCAAATCCATGCGAAACACATGATTTAGCAGCAAATCAATGCGATGTAGAAGGTTTCGCTTCAAATCCATGCGAAACAAATGATTTAGCTTCCGATACTAGCGATATAGGTGATATAGCTTCAGATGCAGACGAAACAAACGAGTTAGCTTCAAATGCAAGCAAAACACATGATTTAGCTTCAAATCAACGCGATGTAGAAGGTTTAGCTTCAAATCCAAGTAAAACACATGATTTAGCTTGAAATTAATGCGATGTAGAAGGATTAGCTTCACAACCTTGCGAAGCAAATGATTGAGCTTCAAACACTTGGGATATAGGTGATATAAGTTCAAATGCAGGCAAAACTAACGAGTCAGCTTCAAATCCAAGCAAAACAAATGATTTAGCCGCAAATCAATGCGATGTAGAAGTTTTAGCTTCAAATCCATGCGAAACAAATGATTTAGCTTCAAACAATTGAGATATAAGTGATATAGCTTCAAATGCAGCCGAAACAAACGAGTTAGCTTCAAATCCAAGCGAATCACATGATTTAGCTTCAAATCAATGCGATGTAGAAGGTGTAGCTTCAAATCCATGCGAAACAAATGATTTAGCTTCAAACAATTTTGATATAAGTGATATAGCTTCAAATGCGGACGAATCAAACGAGTTAGCTCCAAATCCAAGAAATCACATGATTTAGCTTCAAATCAATGCGTTGTAGAAGGTTTAGCTTCAAATCCATGCGAAACAAATGATTTAGCTTCAAACAATTGGGATATAAGTGATATAGCTTCAAATGCAGGCGAAACTAACGAGTTAGCTTCAAAATCCATGCGATGCACATGATTTAGCTTCAAATCAATGCGAGGTAGAAGGCTTATCTTGAAATCCATGAGAAACAAATGATTTAGGTTCAGATACTTGCGATATAAGTGATATAGCTTCAAATGCAGACGAAAGAAATGAGTTAGATTCAAATCGAAGCGAAACACATGATTTAGAGTCAACTCAATGCGATGTAGATGGTTTAGCTTCAAATCCAAGCGGAACACGTGATTTAGCTTCAAATCAATGAGATGTAGAATGTTTAGATTCAAATCCATGCGACGCAAATGATTTGGCTTCAAATACTTGCGATATAAGTGACATAGCTTCAAATGCAGACGAAACAAACGACTTAGCTTCAAATACAAGCGAAAGACATGATTTAGATTCAAATCAATATGATGTAGAAGGTTTTACTTCAAATCCATGCGAAACAAATGATTTAGCTTCAGATACTTGCGATATATGTGATATAGCTTCAAATGCAGACGAAACAAACGACTTAGCTTCAAATCCATGCGAAACACATGATTTAGCAGCAAATCAATGCGATGTAGAAGGTTTAGCTACAAATCAATGCGAAACAAATGATTTAGCTTCAGATACTAGCGATATATGTGATATAGCTTCAAATGCAGACGAAACAAACGACTTAGCTTCAAATCCATGCAAAACACATGATTAAGCTTCAAACAATTGGGATATAAGTGATATAGCTTCAAATGCGGACGAATCAAACGAGTTAGCTTCAAAATCCATGCGATACACATGATTTAGCTTCAAATCAATGCGAGGTAGAAGGCTTATCTTGAAATCCATGTGAAACAAGTGATTTAGGTTCAGATACTTGCGATATAAGTGATATAGCTTCAAATGCATGGGAAACAAACGAGTTAGCATCAAATCCATGCAAAACACATGATTTAGCTGCAAATCAATGCGATGCAGAAGGTTTAGCTTCAAATCCAAGCGGAACACGTGATTTAGCTTCAAATCAACGCGATGTAGAAGGTTTATCTTCAAATCCACGCGATACAAATGATTTAGCTTCAAACACTTGGGATATAAGTGATATAGCTTCAAATGCAGACGAATCAAACGAGTTCGCTTCAAATCCATTCGATACATATCATTTAACTTCAAATCTATACGAAGTAGAAGGCTTAGCTACAAATTCATGCGAAACAAATGATTTAGATTCAGATACTTGCGATATAAGTGATATAGCTTCAAATGCAGGGGAAACAATCGAGTTAGCATCAAATCCATGCAAAACACATGATTTAGCTTCAAATCAATGCGATGCAGAAGGTTTAGCTTCAAATCCAAGCGACAAAAATGATTTGGCTTCAAATACTTGCGATATAAATGATATAGCTTCAAATGCAGGGGAAGCAAACGATTTAGCTTCAAAATCCGTGAGATACACATGATTTAGCTGCAAATCAATGCGATGTAGAAGGTGTAGCTTTAAATCCATGCGAAACAAATGATTTAGATTCAGATACTTGAAATATAAGTTATATAGCTTCAAATGCAGGCGAAACTAACGAGTTAGATTCAAATCCATGCGAAACACATGATTTAGCTGCAAATCCATGCGATGTAGATGATTTAGAATCAAATCCGTGCGAAAGAAATGATTTAGCATCAGATACTTGCGATATAAGTGATATAGCTTCAACTGCAGGGGAAACAAACGTGTTAGCATCAAATACATGCAAAACACATGATTTGGCGTCAAATCATTGCGATGTAGATGGTTTAACTACAAATCCACGCGAAACAAATGATTTAGCTTCAATCACATGGGCTATAAGTGATATAGCTTCAAATGCAGACGAATCAAACGAGTTAGCTACAAATCCATGCGAAACACATGATTGAGCAGCAAATCAATGCGATGTAGAAGGATTAGCTTCAAATTCATGCGAAACAAATGATTCAGCTTCAGATACTTGCGATATATGTGATATAGCTACAACTGCAGACGAAACAACCGAGTTAGCTTCAAATCTATGCTATGTAGAAGGTTTAGCTTCAAATCCATGCGAAACAAATGATTTAGATTCAGATACTTGCGATATAAGTGATATAGCTTCAAATTCCGTCGAAACTAACGAGTTAGCATCAAATCCAAGCAAAACACATGATTTAGCTTCAAATCAATGCGATGCAGAAGGTATAGCTTCAAATCCATGCGAAACAAACGATTTAGCTTCAAACAATTGGGATATAAGTGATATAGCTTTAAATGCAGACGAATCAAAGGAGTTAGCTTCAAAATCCATGCGATACATATCATTTAACTTCAAATCTATACGAAGTAGAAGGCTTAACTTCAAATTCATGCGAAACCAATGATTTAGCTTCAGATACTTGCGATATAAGTGATATAGCTTCAAATTCAGACGAAACGAACGAGTTGGCTTCAAATCCAAGAGAATCACATGATTTAGCTTCAAATCAATACGATTTAGAAGGTTTAGCTTCAAATCCATGCGAAACAAATGATTTAGACTCAGATACCTGGGATATAGTTGATATAGCTTCAAATGCAGACGAAACAAACGAGTTAGCTTCAAATCCATGCAAAACACATGATTTTTCTTCAAATACTTGCGATATAAGTGATATAGCTTCAAATGCAGACGAAGCAAACGAGGTAGCTTCAAATCTATGCGATGTAGAAGGTTTAGCTTCAAATCCATGCGAAACCATTGTTTTAGCTTCAAATCAATGCGATGTAGAAGGCTTACCTTCAAATCCATGCGAAACAAATGATTTAGATTCAGATACTTGAAATATAAGTTATATAGCTTCAAATGCAGGCGATTCTAACGAGTTAGCTTCAAATCCATTCGAAACACATGATTTAGTGTCAAATCAATGCGATGTAGAAGGTTTAGCTTCAAATCCAAGCGGAACAAATGATTTAGCTTCAAACACTTGAGATATAAGTGATATTTCTTCAAATGCAGACGAAACAAATGATTTAGCTTCAAATCCAAGCAAATCGCATGATTTAGCTTCAAATCAATGCGTTGTAGAAGGTTTAGTTTCAAATCCAAGTGAAACACATGATTAAGCTTGAAATCAATGCGAGGTAGAAGGCTTATCATGAATTCCATGAGAAACAAATGATTTAGGTTCAGATACTTGCGATATAAGTGATATAGCTTCAAATGCAGACGAAAGAAATGAGTTAGATTCAAATCGAAGCGAAACACATGATTTAGAGTCAACTCAATGCGATGTAGATGGTTTAGCTTCAAATCCAAGCGGAACACGTGATTTAGCTTCAAATCAATGAGATGTAGAATGTTTAGATTCAAATCCATGCGACGCAAATGATTTGGCTTCAAATACTTGCGATATAAGTGACATAGCTTCAAATGCAGACGAAACAAACGACTTAGCTTCAAATACAAGCGAAAGACATGATTTAGATTCAAATCAATATGATGTAGAAGGTTTTACTTCAAATCCATGTGAAACAAATGATTTAGCTTCAGATACTTGCGATATATGTGATATAGCTTCAAATGCAGACGAAACAAACGACTTAGCTTCAAATCCATGCGAAACACATGATTTAGCAGCAAATCAATGCGATGTAGAAGGTTTAGCTACAAATCAATGCGAAACAAATGATTTAGCTTCAGATACTAGCGATATATGTGATATAGCTTCAAATGCAGACGAAACAAACGACTTAGCTTCAAATCCATGCAAAACACATGATTAAGCTTCAAACAATTGGGATATAAGTGATATAGCTTCAAATGCGGACGAATCAAACGAGTTAGCTTCAAAATCCATGCGATACACATGATTTAGCTTCAAATCAATGCGAGGTAGAAGGCTTATCTTGAAATCCATGTGAAACAAGTGATTTAGGTTCAGATACTTGCGATATAAGTGATATAGCTTCAAATGCATGGGAAACAAACGAGTTAGCATCAAATCCATGCAAAACACATGATTTAGCTGCAAATCAATGCGATGCAGAAGGTTTAGCTTCAAATCCAAGCGGAACACGTGATTTAGCTTCAAATCAACGCGATGTAGAAGGTTTATCTTCAAATCCACGCGAAACAAATGATTTAGCTTCAAACACTTGGGATATAAGTGATATAGCTTCAAATGCAGACGAATCAAACGAGTTCGCTTCAAATCCATTCGATACATATCATTTAACTTCAAATCTATACGAAGTAGAAGGCTTAGCTACAAATTCATGCGAAACAAATGATTTAGATTCAGATACTTGCGATATAAGTGATATAGCTTCAAATGCAGGGGAAACAATCGAGTTAGCATCAAATCCATGCAAAACACATGATTTAGCTTCAAATCAATGCGATGCAGAAGGTTTAGCTTCAAATCCAAGCGACAAAAATGATTTGGCTTCAAATACTTGCGATATAAATGATATAGCTTCAAATGCAGGGGA
Source organism: Megalopta genalis (assembly GCF_051020955.1). Classification (NCBI taxonomy): domain Eukaryota; kingdom Metazoa; phylum Arthropoda; class Insecta; order Hymenoptera; family Halictidae; genus Megalopta; species Megalopta genalis. The sequence goes on from NW_027476653.1 coordinate 101,038, forward strand.
AGCAAACGATTTAGCTTCAAAATCCGTGAGATACACATGATTTAGCTGCAAATCAATGCGATGTAGAAGGTGTAGCTTTAAATCCATGCGAAACAAATGATTTAGATTCAGATACTTGAAATATAAGTTATATAGCTTCAAATGCAGGCGAAACTAACGAGTTAGATTCAAATCCATGCGAAACACATGATTTAGCTTCAGATACTAGCGATATATGTGATATAGCTTCAAATGCAGACGAAACAAACGACTTAGCTTCAAATCCATGCAAAACACATGATTAAGCTTCAAACAATTGGGATATAAGTGATATAGCTTCAAATGCGGACGAATCAAACGAGTTAGCTTCAAAATCCATGCGATACACATGATTTAGCTTCAAATCAATGCGAGGTAGAAGGCTTATCTTGAAATCCATGTGAAACAAGTGATTTAGGTTCAGATACTTGCGATATAAGTGATATAGCTTCAAATGCATGGGAAACAAACGAGTTAGCATCAAATCCATGCAAAACACATGATTTAGCTGCAAATCAATGCGATGCAGAAGGTTTAGCTTCAAATCCAAGCGGAACACGTGATTTAGCTTCAAATCAACGCGATGTAGAAGGTTTATCTTCAAATCCACGCGAAACAAATGATTTAGCTTCAAACACTTGGGATATAAGTGATATAGCTTCAAATGCAGACGAATCAAACGAGTTCGCTTCAAATCCATTCGATACATATCATTTAACTTCAAATCTATACGAAGTAGAAGGCTTAGCTACAAATTCATGCGAAACAAATGATTTAGATTCAGATACTTGCGATATAAGTGATATAGCTTCAACTGCAGGGGAAACAAACGTGTTAGCATCAAATACATGCAAAACACATGATTTGGCGTCAAATCATTGCGATGTAGATGGTTTAACTACAAATCCACGCGAAACAAATGATTTAGCTTCAATCACATGGGCTATAAGTGATATAGCTTCAAATGCAGACGAATCAAACGAGTTAGCTACAAATCCATGCGAAACACATGATTGAGCAGCAAATCAATGCGATGTAGAAGGATTAGCTTCAAATTCATGCGAAACAAATGATTCAGCTTCAGATACTTGCGATATATGTGATATAGCTACAACTGCAGACGAAACAACCGAGTTAGCTTCAAATCTATGCTATGTAGAAGGTTTAGCTTCAAATCCATGCGAAACAAATGATTTAGATTCAGATACTTGCGATATAAGTGATATAGCTTCAAATTCCGTCGAAACTAACGAGTTAGCATCAAATCCAAGCAAAACACATGATTTAGCTTCAAATCAATGCGATGCAGAAGGTATAGCTTCAAATCCATGCGAAACAAACGATTTAGCTTCAAACAATTGGGATATAAGTGATATAGCTTTAAATGCAGACGAATCAAAGGAGTTAGCTTCAAAATCCATGCGATACATATCATTTAACTTCAAATCTATACGAAGTAGAAGGCTTAACTTCAAATTCATGCGAAACCAATGATTTTGCTTCAGATACTTGCGATATAAGTGATATAGCTTCAAATTCAGACGAAACGAACGAGTTGGCTTCAAATCCAAGAGAATCACATGATTTAGCTTCAAATCAATACGATTTAGAAGGTTTAGCTTCAAATCCATGCGAAACAAATGATTTAGACTCAGATACCTGGGATATAGTTGATATAGCTTCAAATGCAGACGAAACAAACGAGTTAGCTTCAAATCCATGCAAAACACATGATTTTTCTTCAAATACTTGCGATATAAGTGATATAGCTTCAAATGCAGACGAAGCAAACGAGGTAGCTTCAAATCTATGCGATGTAGAAGGTTTAGCTTCAACTCCATGCGAAACCATTGTTTTAGCTTCAAATCAATGCGATGTAGAAGGCTTACCTTCAAATCCATGCGAAACAAATGATTTAGATTCAGATACTTGAAATATAAGTTATATAGCTTCAAATGCAGGCGATTCTAACGAGTTAGCTTCAAATCCATTCGAAACACATGATTTAGTGTCAAATCAATGCGATGTAGAAGGTTTAGCTTCAAATCCAAGCGGAACAAATGATTTAGCTTCAAACACTTGCGATATAAGTGATATTTCTTCAAATGCAGACGAAACAAATGATTTAGCTTCAAATCCAAGCAAATCGCATGATTTAGCTTCAAATCAATGCGTTGTAGAAGGTTTAGTTTCAAATCCAAGTGAAACACATGATTAAGCTTGAAATCAATGCGAGGTAGAAGGCTTATCATGAAATCCATGAGAAACAAATGATTTAGGTTCAGATACTTGCGATATAAGTGATATAGCTTCAAATGCAGACGAAAGAAATGAGTTAGATTCAAATCGAAGCGAAACACATGATTTAGAGTCAACTCAATGCGATGTAGATGGTTTAGCTTCAAATCCAAGCGGAACACGTGATTTAGCTTCAAATCAATGAGATGTAGAATGTTTAGATTCAAATCCATGCGACGCAAATGATTTGGCTTCAAATACTTGCGATATAAGTGACATAGCTTCAAATGCAGACGAAACAAACGACTTAGCTTCAAATACAAGCGAAAGACATGATTTAGATTCAAATCAATATGATGTAGAAGGTTTTACTTCAAATCCATGCGAAACAAATGATTTAGCTTCAGATACTTGCGATATATGTGATATAGCTTCAAATGCAGACGAAACAAACGACTTAGCTTCAAATCCATGCGAAACACATGATTTAGCAGCAAATCAATGCGATGTAGAAGGTATAGCTACAAATCAATGCGAAACAAATGATTTAGCTTCAGATACTAGCGATATATGTGATATAGCTTCAAATGCAGACGAAACAAACGACTTAGCTTCAAATCCATGCAAAACACATGATTAAGCTTCAAACAATTGGGATATAAGTGATATAGCTTCAAATGCGGACGAATCAAACGAGTTAGCTTCAAAATCCATGCGATACACATGATTTAGCTTCAAATCAATGCGAGGTAGAAGGCTTATCTTGAAATCCATGTGAAACAAGTGATTTAGGTTCAGATACTTGCGATATAAGTGATATAGCTTCAAATGCATGGGAAACAAACGAGTTAGCATCAAATCCATGCAAAACACATGATTTAGCTGCAAATCAATGCGATGCAGAAGGTTTAGCTTCAAATCCAAGCGGAACACGTGATTTAGCTTCAAATCAACGCGATGTAGAAGGTTTATCTTCAAATCCACGCGAAACAAATGATTTAGCTTCAAACACTTGGGATATAAGTGATATAGCTTCAAATGCAGACGAATCAAACGAGTTCGCTTCAAATCCATTCGATACATATCATTTAACTTCAAATCTATACGAAGTAGAAGGCTTAGCTACAAATTCATGCGAAACAAATGATTTAGATTCAGATACTTGCGATATAAGTGATATAGCTTCAAATGCAGGGGAAACAATCGAGTTAGCATCAAATCCATGCAAAACACATGATTTAGCTTCAAATCAATGCGATGCAGAAGGTTTAGCTTCAAATCCAAGCGACAAAAATGATTTGGCTTCAAATACTTGCGATATAAATGATATAGCTTCAAATGCAGGGGAAGCAAACGATTTAGCTTCAAAATCCGTGAGATACACATGATTTAGCTGCAAATCAATGCGATGTAGAAGGTGTAGCTTTAAATCCATGCGAAACAAATGATTTAGATTCAGATACTTGAAATATAAGTTATATAGCTTCAAATGCAGGCGAAACTAACGAGTTAGATTCAAATCCATGCGAAACACATGATTTAGCTGCAAATCCATGCGATGTAGATGATTTAGAATCAAATCCGTGCGAAAGAAATGATTTAGCATCAGATACTTGCGATATAAGTGATATAGCTTCAACTGCAGGGGAAACAAACGTGTTAGCATCAAATACATGCAAAACACATGATTTGGCGTCAAATCATTGCGATGTAGATGGTTTAACTACAAATCCACGCGAAACAAATGATTTAGCTTCAATCACATGGGCTATAAGTGATATAGCTTCAAATGCAGACGAATCAAACGAGTTAGCTACAAATCCATGCGAAACACATGATTGAGCAGCAAATCAATGCGATGTAGAAGGATTAGCTTCAAATTCATGCGAAACAAATGATTCAGCTTCAGATACTTGCGATATATGTGATATAGCTACAACTGCAGACGAAACAACCGAGTTAGCTTCAAATCTATGCTATGTAGAAGGTTTAGCTTCAAATCCATGCGAAACAAATGATTTAGATTCAGATACTTGCGATATAAGTGATATAGCTTCAAATTCCGTCGAAACTAACGAGTTAGCATCAAATCCAAGCAAAACACATGATTTAGCTTCAAATCAATGCGATGCAGAAGGTATAGCTTCAAATCCATGCGAAACAAACGATTTAGCTTCAAACAATTGGGATATAAGTGATATAGCTTTAAATGCAGACGAATCAAAGGAGTTAGCTTCAAAATCCATGCGATACATATCATTTAACTTCAAATCTATACGAAGTAGAAGGCTTAACTTCAAATTCATGCGAAACCAATGATTTAGCTTCAGATACTTGCGATATAAGTGATATAGCTTCAAATTCAGACGAAACGAACGAGTTGGCTTCAAATCCAAGAGAATCACATGATTTAGCTTCAAATCAATACGATTTAGAAGGTTTAGCTTCAAATCCATGCGAAACAAATGATTTAGACTCAGATACCTGGGATATAGTTGATATAGCTTCAAATGCAGACGAAACAAACGAGTTAGCTTCAAATCCATGCAAAACACATGATTTTTCTTCAAATACTTGCGATATAAGTGATATAGCTTCAAATGCAGACGAAGCAAACGAGGTAGCTTCAAATCTATGCGATGTAGAAGGTTTAGCTTCAAATCCATGCGAAACCAATGATTTAGCTTCAAATACTTGGGTTATAAGTGATATAGCTTCAAATGCAGACGAATCAAACGAGTTAGCTTCAAATCCAAGCGCAACACGTGATTTAGCTTAAAATCAAAGAGATGTAGAATGTTTAGATTCAAATCCATGCGACACAAATGATTTGGCTTCAAATACTTGCGATATAAGTGACATAGCTTCAAATGCAGACGAAACAAACGAGTTAGCTTCAAATACAAGCGAAAGACATGATTTAGATTCAAATCAATATGATGTAGAAGGTTTTGCTTCAAATCCATGCGAAACAAATGATTTAGCTTCAGATACTTGCAATATAAGTGACATAGCTTCATATGCAGGGGCAACAAACGAGTTAGGTTCAAATCCATGCAAAACACATGATAAAGCTTCAAATCAATGCTATGTCGAAGGTTTAGCTTCAAATCCATGCGAAACCAATGATTTAGCTTCAAATACTTGGGTTATAAGTGATATAGCTTCAAATGCAGACGAATCAAACGAGTTAGCTTCAAATCCAAGCGAAACACATGATTTAGCTTCAAATCAATTGCGAAGTAGAAGGCTGATCTTCGAAACCATGCGAAACAAATTGGTCAGCATCAAATACTTGTGATATACATGATTTAGATTCAACAGCATGCGAGACAAACGAGTTAGCTTCAAATCCATGCGAAACACATGATTTAGCTCCAAATCAATGCGAAGTAGGAGGGTTAGCTTCAAATCCATGCGAATCAAATGGTTTAACTTCAAATATTTGTGTTATACATGATTTGGCTTCAACTGCGTGCGAAACAAATGTGTTAGCTCTAAATCCATACGAAACACATGATTTAGCTTCAAATCAAAGCGAAGTAGAAGGCTTAGCTTCAAATCCAGACGAAACACATGATTTAGCTTCAAATCAATGCGAAGTAGGAGGCTTATCTTCGAATCCATGCGAAACAAATGGTTTAGCACCAAATACTTGCGATATACACGATTTAGCTTCAAATCCAGGCGAAACAAACGAGTTAGCTTTAAATCCAAGCGAAAAACATGATTTAGAATCAAATCAATGCAAAGTAGAAGGCTTATTTTCGAATCCATGCGAAACAAATGGCTTAGCTTCAAATACTTGTGATATACATGATTTAGCTTCAAATGCAGGCGATACAAACGAATTGGCTTCAAATCCATGCGAAACATATGATTTAGCTTCAAATCAATGCGAAGTAGAAGGCTGATCTTCGAATCCATGCGAAACAAATGGTTTCGCTTCAAATACTTGTGATATACATGATTTAGCTTCAAATGCTGGCGACACAAACGAGTTTTATCATCAAATCCATCCGAAACACATGATTTAGCTTCAAATTCATTCGAAACACATGGTTTAGCATAATATTCATGCGAAGCAAATGGTTCAGCTTCAAATACTTGTGACATACATGATTTTGCTACAACTGCATGCGAAACAAACGAATTAGCTTCAAATCCATGCGAAACATGATGTAGCTTCATTTCAATGCGAAGTAGAAGGCATGTCTTCGAATCCATGCGAAACAAATGGTTTAGCTTCAAATACCTGTGATATACATGATGTAGCTTCAACTGCATGCGAAACAAACGAGTTAGCTTCAAATCCAAGAGAAAAACGTGATTTAGGTTCATATCAATGCGAAGTAGAAGGCTTAGTTCAAATCCATGCGAATCAAATGGTTTAGCTTCAAATATTTGTGACATACATGATTTGGCAAATGCATGCGAAACAAACGAGTTAGCCACAAATCCAAGTGAATGAAATGATTTAGCTTCAAATCAATGCGAACTAGAATGCTTATCTTCAAATCCATGCGAAAAATATGATTTAGCTTCAAATCAATTGCGAAGTAGAAGGCTGATCTTCGAAACCATGCGAAACAAATTGGTCAGCATCAAATACTCGTGATATACATGATTTAGCTTCAACAGCATGCGAGACAAACGAGTTAGCTTCAAATCCATGCGAAACACATGATTTAGCTCCAAATCAATGCGAAGTAGGAGGGTTAGCTTCAAATCCATGCGAATCAAATGGTTTAACTTCAAATATTTGTGTTATACATGATTTGGCTTCAACTGCGTGCGAAACAAATGTGTTAGCTCTAAATCCATACGAAACACATGATTTAGCTTCAAATCAAAGCGAAGTAGAAGGCTTAGCTTCAAATCCAGACGAAACACATGATTTAGCTTCAAATCAATGCGAAGTAGGAGGCTTATCTTCGAATCCATGCGAAACAAATTGTTTAGCACCAAATACTTGCGATATACACGATTTAGCTTCAAATCCAGGCGAAACAAACGAGTTAGCTTTAAATCCAAGCGAAAAACATGATTTAGAATCAAATCAGTGCAAAGTAGAAGGCTTATTTTCGAATCCATGCGAAACAAATGGCTTAGCTTCAAATACTTGTGATATACATGATTTAGCTTCAAATGCAGGCGATACAAACGAATTAGCTTCAAATCCATGCGAAACATATGATTTAGCTTTAAATCAATGCGATGTATAATATTTTGCTTCAAATCCATGCGAAACGAATGATTTAGCTGCAAATCCATGCGATGTATAATATTTAGCTTCAAATCCATGCGAAACGAATGATTTAGCTTCATACACTTGGGGTATGAGTGATATAGCTTCAAATGCAGACGAAACAAACGAGTTAGCTTCAAATCCAAGCAAATCACATGATTTAGCTTTAAATCAATGCGTTGGAGAAGATTTAGATTCAAATCCATGCGAAACAAATGATTTAGCTTCAAACAATTGAGATATAAGTGATATAGCTTCAAATGCAGACGAATCAAACGAGTTAGCTTCAAATCCATGCGATACATTTCATTTAGCTTCAAATCGATACGATGTAGAAGGCTTAGCTTCAAATCCATGCGATACAAATGATTTAGATGCAGATACTTGCGATATAAGTGATATAGCTTCAAATGCCGTCGAAACTAACGAGTTAGCATCAAATCCATGCAAAACGCATGATTTAGCTTTAAATCAATGCGATGCAGAAGATTTAGCTTCAAATCCATGCGAAACAAATGATTTAGCTTCAAACAATTGAGATATAAGTGATATAGCTTCAAATGCATCCGAAGCAAACGAGTTAGCTTCAAATCCAAGCGATTCACATGATTTAGCTTCAAATCAATGCGATGTAGAAGGTTTAGATTCAAATCCATGCGAAACAAATGATTTAGCTTCAAACAATTGGGATATAAGAGATATAGCTTCAAATGCTGACGAATCAAACGAGTTAGCTTCAAAATCCATGCGATACATATCATTTAACTTCAAATCGATACGAAGTAGAAGGCTTAGCTCCAAATCCATGCGAAACAAATGATTTAGATTCAGATACTTGCGATATAAGTGATATAGCTGCAAAAGCATTCGAAAAAAAACGAATTAGCTTCAAATCCATGCGAAACACATGATTTAGCTGCAAATCCATGCGATGTAGAAGATTTATCTTCAAATCCATGCAAAACAAATGATTTAGCATCAGATACTTGCGATATAACTGATATAGCTTCAAATGCAGGGGAAGCAAACGAGTTAGAATCAAATCCATGCAAAACACATGATTTTGCTTCAAATCAATGCGATGCAGAAGGTTTAGCTTCAAATCCATGCGAAACAAATGATTTAGCTTCAAACACTTGAGATATAAGTGATATAGCTTCAAATGCAGCCAAAACAAACGAGTTAGCTTCAAATACAAGCGAATCACATGATTTAGCTTCAAATCAATGCGATGTAGAAGGTTTAGATTCAAATCGATACGATGTAGAAGGCTTAGCTTCAAATCCATGCGATACAAATGATTTAGATTCAGATACTTGCGATATAAGTGATATAGCTGCAAATGCATTCGAAAAAAACGAGTTAGCTTCAAATCCATGCGAAACACATGATTTAGCTGCAAATCCATGCGATGTAGAAGATTTATTTTCAAATCCATGCAAAACAAATGATTTAGCATCAGATACTTGCGATATAACTGATATAGCTTCAAATGCAGTGGAAGCAAACGAGTTAGCATCAAATCCATGCAAAACACATGATTTTGCTTCAAATCGATGCGATGCAGAAGGTTTAGCTTCAAATCCATGCGAAACACATGATTTAGCTGCAAATCCATGGTTTTGTAGAAGATTTATCTTCAAATCCATGCAAAACAAATGATTTAGCATCAGATACTTGCGATATAACTGATATAGCTTCAAATGCAGTGGAACCAAACGAGTTAGCATCAAATCCATGCAAAACACATGATTTTGCTTCAAATCAATGCGATGCAGAAGGTTCAGCTTCAAATCCATGCGATACAAATGATTTAGCTTCAAACACTTGCGATATAAGTGATATAGCTTCAAAAGCGGTAGAAACAAACGAGGTAGCTTCAATTCCATGCGAGACACATGTTTTAGCTTAAAATCAATGCCATGTAAAAGGTTTAGCTTCAAATCCATACGAAACACATGATTTAGCTTCAAATCAATTCGAAGGACAAGGCTTAGATTCAAATCCATGCGAAACAAATGATTTAGCTTCAAATGAATGCGAAGTAGAAGGCTTAGCTTCAAATCCATGCAAAACAAATGGTTTAGCTACAAATACTTGTGATATACGTTATTTAGCTACACCTGCATGCGAAACAAACGAGTTAGCTTCAATCCATGTGATACACATGATTTAGCTTCAAATACTTGCGATATAAGTGATATAGCTTCAAAAGCTGTAGGAACAAACGAGGTAGCTTCAATTCCATGCGAGTCACATGATTTAGCTTCAAATCAATGCGATGTAGAAGATTTAGCTTCAAATCCAAACGATTCATATGATTTAGCTTCAAACTCTTGGGGTATAAGTGATATAGCTTCAAATGCAGACTAATCAAACGAGTTAGCTTCAAAATCCACGCGATACACATGATTTAGCTTCAAATACTTGCGATATAAGTGATGTAGATTCAACTGCAGGCGAAACGAACGAGTTAGCTTCAAATCCATGCGAAACACATGATTTAGCTTCAAATGAACGCGAAACACATGGTATACATCCGTATTTTTGCGAAACAAATGCGTTAGCTTTAGATACTTGTGATAAACATGATTTAGAATCAACTGCACGTGAAACAAACGAGTAGAGCTTCAAAACCCAGCGAAACACATGATTATGCTTTAAATCAATGCAAACTAGAAGGCTTAACTTCAAATCCAAGCGAAACACATAATATAGCGACAAATCAATTCGAAGTATAAGGCTTAGATTCTAATCCGTGCGAAGCAAATGATTTCGGAATGAAATACTTGCGATACATGTGATATAGCTTCAATGCAGGCGAAACAAACGAGTTAGCTTCAAATCCATGAGAAACACATGATTTAGCTTTAAATCAATGCGAAGTAGAGGGCTTAGCTTCAAATCCATGCGCAACAAATGGTTTAGCTTCAAATACTTGTGATATACATGACTTAGCTTCAACTGCATGCGAAACAAACGAGTCAGCTTCAAATCCAAGCGCAGTAGAAGGCTTGGCTTCAAATCCATGCGAAACGAATGGTTTAGCTACAAATTCTTGTGATATCCATTATATAGCTATAACTGCATGCGAAACAAACGAGTTAGCATCAAATCCATGCGAAACACATGATTAAGCTTCAAATCAATGCGATGTAGAAGGTTTAGCTTCAAATCCATGCAAAATACGTGATTTAACTTCCAATTAATGCGAAGTAGAAGGCTTAGGTTCAAATCCGTGCGAATCAAATGGTTTAGCTTCAAATACTTGTGATATACGTTATTTAGATTTAACTGCATGCGCAACGAACGAGTTAGCTTCAAATCCATGCGAAACACATGATTTAGCTGCAAATCAATGCGATGAAGAAGGTTTAGCTTCAAATCCATGCGAAACAACTGATATAGCTTCAAACACTTGGGATGTAAGTGATATAGCTTCAAATGAAGACTAATCAAACGAGTTAGCATCAAATCCACGCGATACACATGATTTAGCTTCAAATACTAGCGATATAAGTAATGTAGATTCAACTGCAGGCGAAACGAACGAGTTAGCTTCAAAACCATGCGAAACACTTGATTTAGCTGCAAATCAATGCCATGTAGAAGATTTAGCTTCAAAACAATAGGAGGTAGAAGGTTTAGCTTCAAATCAATAGAATGTAGAAGGTTTAGCTTCAAATCCATGCGACACAAATGATTTAGCATCAGATACATGCGATATAAGTGATATAACTACAAATGAATGCGAAACAAACGAGTTAGCTTCAACTCCATGCGAAACACATAATTTAGCTTCAAATCAATGCGATGTAGAAGGTTTAGCTTCAAATCCATTCGAAGCAAATGGTTTAGGTATAAATAATTGTGATATACGATATTTATATTTAACTGCATGCGCAACGAACGAGTTAGCTTCAAATCCAAGCGAAACACGTGATTTAGCTTCAAATCAATGCGATGTAGAAGGTTTAGCTTCAAATCCATACGAAACACATGATTTAGCTTCAAATCAATTCGAAGGACAAGGCTTAGATTCAAATCCATGCGAAACAAATGATTTAGCTTCAAATCAATGCGATGTAGAAGGTTTAGCTTCAAATCCATGCGATACACAAGGTTTAGCTTCAAATCAATGCGATGTAGTACGTGCAGCTTCAAATCCATGCGGCACATATGATTTAACTTCAAATACTTGCGATATAAGTGACATAGTTTCCAATGGAGGCGAAACGAACGAGTTAGCTTCAAATCCATGCGAGACACATGACTTAGCTTCAAATCAATGCGATGTAGAAGGTTTAGCTTCAAATCCACGCGAATCATATGATTTAGCATCAAATCCAAGCGATTCATATTATTTAGCTTCAAACACTTGGGGTATAAGTGATATAGCTTCAAATGCAGACTAATCAAACGAGTTAGCTTCAAAATCCACGCGATACACATGATTTAGCTTCAAATACTTGCGATATAAGTGATGTAGATTCAACTGCAGGCGAAACGAACGAGTTAGCTTCAAATCCATGCGAAACACATGATTTAGCTTCAAATGAACGCGAAACACATGGTATACCTCCGTATTTTTGCGAAACAAATGCGTTAGCTTTAGATACTTGTGATAAACATGATTTAGAATCAACTGCACGTGAAACAAACGAGTAGAGCTTCAAAACCCAGCGAAACACATGATTATGCTTTAAATCAATGCAAACTAGAAGGCTTAACTTCAAATCCAAGCGAAACACATAATATAGCGACAAATCAATTCGAAGTATAAGGCTTAGATTCAAATCCGTGCGGAGCAAATGATTTCGGAATGAAATACTTGCGATATATGTGATATAGCTTCAATGCATTCGAAAAAAACGAGTTAGCTTCAAATCCATGCGAATCAAATGGTTTAGCTTCAAATACTTGTGATATACGTTATTTGGATTTAACTGCATGCGCAACGAACGAGTTAGCTTCAAAACCATGCGAAACACATGTTTTAGCTGCAAATCAATGCGATGTAGAAGGTTTAGCTTCAAATCCATACGAAACACATGATTTAGCTTGAAATCAATTCGAAGGACCAGGCTTAGATTCAAATCCATGCGAAACAGATGGTTTAGCTGCAAATCAATGCGATGTAGAAGGTTTAGCTTCAAATCCATGCGATACACTAGATTTAGCTTCAAATCAATGCGATGTAGAAGGTTCTGGTTCAAATCCATACGACACATATAATTTAGCTTCAAATACTTGCGATATAAGTGATACTGCTTCAAAAGCTGGAGGAACAAACGAAGTAGCTTCAATTCCATGCGAAACAAATGATTTAGCTTCAAATCAATGCGAAGTAGAAGGCTTAGCTTCAAATTCATGCGAAACAAATGGTTTAGCTACAAATTCTTTTGATATCCATTATATAGCTATAACTGCATGCGAAACAAACGAGTTAGCATCAAATCCATGCGAAACACATGATTAAGCTTCAAATCAATGCGATGTAGAAGGTTTAGCTTCAAATCCATGCAAAATACGTGATTTAACTTCCAATTAATGCGAAGTAGAAGGCTTAGGTCCAAATCAGTGCGAATCAAATGGATTAGCTTCAAATACTTGTGATATACGTTATTTAGATTTAACTGCATGCGCAACGAACGAGTTAGCTTCAAATCCATGCGAAACACATGATTTAGCTGCAAATCAATGCGATGAAGAAGGTTTAGCTTCAAATCCTTGCGAAACAAATGATATAGCTTCAAACACTTGGGGTGTAAGTGATATAGCTTCAAATGAAGACTAATCAAACGAGTTAGCATCAAAATCCACGCGATACACATGATTTAGCTTCAAATACTAGCGATATAAGTAATGTAGATTCAACTGCAGGCGAAACGAACGAGTTAGCTTCAAATCCATGCGAAACACTTGATTTAGCTGCAAATCAATGCCATGTAGAAGGTTTAGCTTCAAAACAATAGGAGGTAGAAGGTTTAGCTTCAAATCAATAGAATGTAGAAGGTTTAGCTTCAAATCCATGCGACACAAATGATTTAGCATCAGATACATGCGATATAAGTGATATAACTACAAATGAATTCGAAACAAACGAGTTAGCTTCAACTCCATGCGAAACACATAATTTAGCTTCAAATCAATGCGATGTAGAAGGTTTATCTTCAAATCCATTCGAAGCAAATGGTTTAGGTATAAATAATTGTGATGTACGATATTTATATTTAACTGCATGCGCAACGAACGAGTTAGCTTCAAATCCAAGCGAAACACGTGATTTAGCTTCAAATCAATGCGATGTAGAAGGTTTAGCTTCAAATCCATACGAAACACATGATTTAGCTTCAAATCAATTCGAAGGACAAGGCTTAGATTCAAATCCATGCGAAACAAATGATTTAGCTTCAAATCAATGCGATGTAGAAGGTTTAGCTTCAAATCCATGCGATACACAAGGTTTAGCTTCAAATCAATGCGATGTAGTACGTGCAGCTTCAAATCCATGCGGCACATATGATTTAGCTTCAAATACTTGCGATATAAGTGACATAGTTTCCAATGGAGGCGAAACGAACGAGTAAGCTTCAAATCCATGCGAGACACATGACTTAGCTTCAAATCAATGCGATGTAGAAGGTTTAGCTTCAAATCAATGCGATGTAGAAGGTTTAGCTTCAAATCCACGCGAATCATATGATTTAGCTTCAAATCCAAGCGATTCATATGATTTAGCTTCAAACTCTTGGGGTATAAGTGATATAGCTTCAAATGCAGACCAATCAAACGAGTTAGCTTCAAAATCCACGCGATACACATGATTTAGCTTCAAATACTTGCGATATAAGTGATGTAGATTCAACTGCAGGCGAAACGAACGAGTTAGCTTCAAATCCATGCGAAACACATGATTTAGCTTCAAATGAACGCGAAACACATGGTATACCTCCGTATTTTTGCGAAACAAATGCGTTAGCTTTAGATACTTGTGATAAACATGATTTAGAATCAACTGCACGTGAAACAAACGAGTAGAGCTCCAAAACCCAGCGAAACACATGATTATGCTTTAAATCAATGCAAACTAGAAGGCTTAACTTCAAATCCAAGCGAAACACATAATATGGCGACAAATCGATTCGAAGTATAAGGCTTAGATTCTAATCCGTGCGAAGCAAATGATTTCGGAATGAAATACTTGCGATATATGTGATATAGCTTCAATGCAGGCGAAACAAACGAGTTAGCTTCAAATCCATGAGAAACACATGATTTAGCTTTAAATCGATGCGAAGTAGAGGGCTTAGCTTCAATCCATGCGCAACAAATGGTTTAGCTTCAAATACTTGTGATATACATGACTTAGCTTCAACTGCATGCGAAACAAACGAGTCAGCTTCAAATCCAAGCGCAGTAGATGGCTTGGCTTCAAATCCATGCGAAACGAATGGTTTAGCTACAAATTCTTGTGATATCCATTATATAGCTATAACTGCATGCGAAACAAACGAGTTAGCATCAAATCCATGCGAAACACATGATTAAGCTTCAAATCAATGCGATGTAGAAGGTTTAGCTTCAAATCCATGCGAAACACATGATTTAGCTGCAAATCCATGGTTTTGTAGAAGATTTATCTTCAAATCCATGCAAAACAAATGATTTAGCATCAGATACTTGCGATATAACTGATATAGCTTCAAATGCAGTGGAACCAAACGAGTTAGCATCAAATCCATGCAAAACACATGATTTTGCTTCAAATCAATGCGATGCAGAAGGTTCAGCTTCAAATCCATGCGATACAAATGATTTAGCTTCAAACACTTGCGATATAAGTGATATAGCTTCAAAAGCGGTAGAAACAAACGAGGTAGCTTCAATTCCATGCGAGACACATGTTTTAGCTTAAAATCAATGCCATGTAAAAGGTTTAGCTTCAAATCCATACGAAACACATGATTTAGCTTCAAATCAATTCGAAGGACAAGGCTTAGATTCAAATCCATGCGAAACAAATGATTTAGCTTCAAATGAATGCGAAGTAGAAGGCTTAGCTTCAAATCCATGCAAAACAAATGGTTTAGCTACAAATACTTGTGATATACGTTATTTAGCTACACCTGCATGCGAAACAAACGAGTTAGCTTCAAATCCATGTGATACACATGATTTAGCTTCAAATACTTGCGATATAAGTGATATAGCTTCAAAAGCTGTAGGAACAAACGAGGTAGCTTCAATTCCATGCGAGTCACATGATTTAGCTTCAAATCAATGCGATGTAGAAGATTTAGCTTCAAATCCAAACGATTCATATGATTTAGCTTCAAACTCTTGGGGTATAAGTGATATAGCTTCAAATGCAGACTAATCAAACGAGTTAGCTTCAAAATCCACGCGATACACATGATTTAGCTTCAAATACTTGCGATATAAGTGATGTAGATTCAACTGCAGGCGAAACGAACGAGTTAGCTTCAAATCCATGCGAAACACATGATTTAGCTTCAAATGAACGCGAAACACATGGTATACATCCGTATTTTTGCGAAACAAATGCGTTAGCTTTAGATACTTGTGATAAACATGATTTAGAATCAACTGCACGTGAAACAAACGAGTAGAGCTTCAAAACCCAGCGAAACACATGATTATGCTTTAAATCAATGCAAACTAGAAGGCTTAACTTCAAATCCAAGCGAAACACATAATATAGCGACAAATCAATTCGAAGTATAAGGCTTAGATTCTAATCCGTGCGAAGCAAATGATTTCGGAATGAAATACTTGCGATACATGTGATATAGCTTCAATGCAGGCGAAACAAACGAGTTAGCTTCAAATCCATGAGAAACACATGATTTAGCTTTAAATCAATGCGAAGTAGAGGGCTTAGCTTCAAATCCATGCGCAACAAATGGTTTAGCTTCAAATACTTGTGATATACATGACTTAGCTTCAACTGCATGCGAAACAAACGAGTCAGCTTCAAATCCAAGCGCAGTAGAAGGCTTGGCTTCAAATCCATGCGAAACGAATGGTTTAGCTACAAATTCTTGTGATATCCATTATATAGCTATAACTGCATGCGAAACAAACGAGTTAGCATCAAATCCATGCGAAACACATGATTAAGCTTCAAATCAATGCGATGTAGAAGGTTTAGCTTCAAATCCATGCAAAATACGTGATTTAACTTCCAATTAATGCGAAGTAGAAGGCTTAGGTTCAAATCCGTGCGAATCAAATGGTTTAGCTTCAAATACTTGTGATATACGTTATTTAGATTTAACTGCATGCGCAACGAACGAGTTAGCTTCAAATCCATGCGAAACACATGATTTAGCTGCAAATCAATGCGATGAAGAAGGTTTAGCTTCAAATCCATGCGAAACAACTGATATAGCTTCAAACACTTGGGATGTAAGTGATATAGCTTCAAATGAAGACTAATCAAACGAGTTAGCATCAAAATCCACGCGATACACATGATTTAGCTTCAAATACTAGCGATATAAGTAATGTAGATTCAACTGCAGGCGAAACGAACGAGTTAGCTTCAAAACCATGCGAAACACTTGATTTAGCTGCAAATCAATGCCATGTAGAAGATTTAGCTTCAAAACAATAGGAGGTAGAAGGTTTAGCTTCAAATCAATAGAATGTAGAAGGTTTAGCTTCAAATCCATGCGACACAAATGATTTAGCATCAGATACATGCGATATAAGTGATATAACTACAAATGAATGCGAAACAAACGAGTTAGCTTCAACTCCATGCGAAACACATAATTTAGCTTCAAATCAATGCGATGTAGAAGGTTTAGCTTCAAATCCATTCGAAGCAAATGGTTTAGGTATAAATAATTGTGATATACGATATTTATATTTAACTGCATGCGCAACGAACGAGTTAGCTTCAAATCCAAGCGAAACACGTGATTTAGCTTCAAATCAATGCGATGTAGAAGGTTTAGCTTCAAATCCATACGAAACACATGATTTAGCTTCAAATCAATTCGAAGGACAAGGCTTAGATTCAAATCCATGCGAAACAAATGATTTAGCTTCAAATCAATGCGATGTAGAAGGTTTAGCTTCAAATCCATGCGATACACAAGGTTTAGCTTCAAATCAATGCGATGTAGTACGTGCAGCTTCAAATCCATGCGGCACATATGATTTAACTTCAAATACTTGCGATATAAGTGACATAGTTTCCAATGGAGGCGAAACGAACGAGTTAGCTTCAAATCCATGCGAGACACATGACTTAGCTTCAAATCAATGCGATGTAGAAGGTTTAGCTTCAAATCCACGCGAATCATATGATTTAGCATCAAATCCAAGCGATTCATATTATTTAGCTTCAAACACTTGGGGTATAAGTGATATAGCTTCAAATGCAGACTAATCAAACGAGTTAGCTTCAAAATCCACGCGATACACATGATTTAGCTTCAAATACTTGCGATATAAGTGATGTAGATTCAACTGCAGGCGAAACGAACGAGTTAGCTTCAAATCCATGCGAAACACATGATTTAGCTTCAAATGAACGCGAAACACATGGTATACCTCCGTATTTTTGCGAAACAAATGCGTTAGCTTTAGATACTTGTGATAAACATGATTTAGAATCAACTGCACGTGAAACAAACGAGTAGAGCTTCAAAACCCAGCGAAACACATGATTATGCTTTAAATCAATGCAAACTAGAAGGCTTAACTTCAAATCCAAGCGAAACACATAATATAGCGACAAATCAATTCGAAGTATAAGGCTTAGATTCAAATCCGTGCGGAGCAAATGATTTCGGAATGAAATACTTGCGATATATGTGATATAGCTTCAATGCATTCGAAAAAAACGAGTTAGCTTCAAATCCATGCGAATCAAATGGTTTAGCTTCAAATACTTGTGATATACGTTATTTGGATTTAACTGCATGCGCAACGAACGAGTTAGCTTCAAAACCATGCGAAACACATGTTTTAGCTGCAAATCAATGCGATGTAGAAGGTTTAGCTTCAAATCCATACGAAACACATGATTTAGCTTGAAATCAATTCGAAGGACCAGGCTTAGATTCAAATCCATGCGAAACAGATGGTTTAGCTGCAAATCAATGCGATGTAGAAGGTTTAGCTTCAAATCCATGCGATACACTAGATTTAGCTTCAAATCAATGCGATGTAGAAGGTTCTGGTTCAAATCCATACGACACATATAATTTAGCTTCAAATACTTGCGATATAAGTGATACTGCTTCAAAAGCTGGAGGAACAAACGAAGTAGCTTCAATTCCATGCGAAACAAATGATTTAGCTTCAAATCAATGCGAAGTAGAAGGCTTAGCTTCAAATTCATGCGAAACAAATGGTTTAGCTACAAATTCTTTTGATATCCATTATATAGCTATAACTGCATGCGAAACAAACGAGTTAGCATCAAATCCATGCGAAACACATGATTAAGCTTCAAATCAATGCGATGTAGAAGGTTTAGCTTCAAATCCATGCAAAATACGTGATTTAACTTCCAATTAATGCGAAGTAGAAGGCTTAGGTCCAAATCAGTGCGAATCAAATGGATTAGCTTCAAATACTTGTGATATACGTTATTTAGATTTAACTGCATGCGCAACGAACGAGTTAGCTTCAAATCCATGCGAAACACATGATTTAGCTGCAAATCAATGCGATGAAGAAGGTTTAGCTTCAAATCCTTGCGAAACAAATGATATAGCTTCAAACACTTGGGGTGTAAGTGATATAGCTTCAAATGAAGACTAATCAAACGAGTTAGCATCAAAATCCACGCGATACACATGATTTAGCTTCAAATACTAGCGATATAAGTAATGTAGATTCAACTGCAGGCGAAACGAACGAGTTAGCTTCAAATCCATGCGAAACACTTGATTTAGCTGCAAATCAATGCCATGTAGAAGGTTTAGCTTCAAAACAATAGGAGGTAGAAGGTTTAGCTTCAAATCAATAGAATGTAGAAGGTTTAGCTTCAAATCCATGCGACACAAATGATTTAGCATCAGATACATGCGATATAAGTGATATAACTACAAATGAATTCGAAACAAACGAGTTAGCTTCAACTCCATGCGAAACACATAATTTAGCTTCAAATCAATGCGATGTAGAAGGTTTATCTTCAAATCCATTCGAAGCAAATGGTTTAGGTATAAATAATTGTGATGTACGATATTTATATTTAACTGCATGCGCAACGAACGAGTTAGCTTCAAATCCAAGCGAAACACGTGATTTAGCTTCAAATCAATGCGATGTAGAAGGTTTAGCTTCAAATCCATACGAAACACATGATTTAGCTTCAAATCAATTCGAAGGACAAGGCTTAGATTCAAATCCATGCGAAACAAATGATTTAGCTTCAAATCAATGCGATGTAGAAGGTTTAGCTTCAAATCCATGCGATACACAAGGTTTAGCTTCAAATCAATGCGATGTAGTACGTGCAGCTTCAAATCCATGCGGCACATATGATTTAGCTTCAAATACTTGCGATATAAGTGACATAGTTTCCAATGGAGGCGAAACGAACGAGTAAGCTTCAAATCCATGCGAGACACATGACTTAGCTTCAAATCAATGCGATGTAGAAGGTTTAGCTTCAAATCAATGCGATGTAGAAGGTTTAGCTTCAAATCCACGCGAATCATATGATTTAGCTTCAAATCCAAGCGATTCATATGATTTAGCTTCAAACTCTTGGGGTATAAGTGATATAGCTTCAAATGCAGACCAATCAAACGAGTTAGCTTCAAAATCCACGCGATACACATGATTTAGCTTCAAATACTTGCGATATAAGTGATGTAGATTCAACTGCAGGCGAAACGAACGAGTTAGCTTCAAATCCATGCGAAACACATGATTTAGCTTCAAATGAACGCGAAACACATGGTATACCTCCGTATTTTTGCGAAACAAATGCGTTAGCTTTAGATACTTGTGATAAACATGATTTAGAATCAACTGCACGTGAAACAAACGAGTAGAGCTCCAAAACCCAGCGAAACACATGATTATGCTTTAAATCAATGCAAACTAGAAGGCTTAACTTCAAATCCAAGCGAAACACATAATATGGCGACAAATCGATTCGAAGTATAAGGCTTAGATTCTAATCCGTGCGAAGCAAATGATTTCGGAATGAAATACTTGCGATATATGTGATATAGCTTCAATGCAGGCGAAACAAACGAGTTAGCTTCAAATCCATGAGAAACACATGATTTAGCTTTAAATCGATGCGAAGTAGAGGGCTTAGCTTCAATCCATGCGCAACAAATGGTTTAGCTTCAAATACTTGTGATATACATGACTTAGCTTCAACTGCATGCGAAACAAACGAGTCAGCTTCAAATCCAAGCGCAGTAGATGGCTTGGCTTCAAATCCATGCGAAACGAATGGTTTAGCTACAAATTCTTGTGATATCCATTATATAGCTATAACTGCATGCGAAACAAACGAGTTAGCATCAAATCCATGCGAAACACATGATTAAGCTTCAAATCAATGCGATGTAGAAGGTTTAGCTTCAAATCCATGCAAAATACGTGATTTAACTTCCAATTAATGCGAAGTAGAAGGCTTAGGTTCAAATCCGTGCGAATCAAATGGTTTAGCTTCAAATACTTGTGATATACGTTATTTAGATTTAACTGCATGCGCAACGAACGAGTTAGCTTCAAATCCATGCGAAACACATGATTTAGCTGCAAATCAATGCGATGAAGAAGGTTTAGCTTCAAATCCATGCGAAACAACTGATATAGCTTCAAACACTTGGGGTGTAAGTGATATAGCTTCAAATGAAGACTAATCAAACGAGTTAGCATCAAAATCCACGCGATACACATGATTTAGCTTCAAATA
The DNA here is from genome assembly GCF_051020955.1 of Megalopta genalis. Classification (NCBI taxonomy): domain Eukaryota; kingdom Metazoa; phylum Arthropoda; class Insecta; order Hymenoptera; family Halictidae; genus Megalopta; species Megalopta genalis. The sequence continues at coordinate 122,472 of NW_027476653.1, forward strand.
CTAGCGATATAAGTAATGTAGATTCAACTGCAGGCGAAACGAACGAGTTAGCTTCAAATCCATGCGAAACACTTGATTTAGCTGCAAATCAATGCCATGTAGAAGATTTAGCTTCAAAACAATAGGAGGTAGAAGGTTTAGCTTCAAATCAACAGAATGTAGAAGGTTTAGCTTCAAATCCATGCGACACAAATGATTTAGCATCAGATACATGCGATATAAGTGATATAACTACAAATGAATGCGAAACAAACGAGTTAGCTTCAACTCCATGCGAAACACATAATTTAGCTTCTAATCAATGCGATGTAGAAGGTTTAGCTTCAAATCCATTCGAAGCAAATGGTTTAGGTATAAATAATTGTGATATACGATATTTACATTTAACTGCAGGCGAAACGAACGAGTTAGCTTCAAATCCATGCGAAACACATGATTTAGCTTCAAATGAACGCGAAACACATGGTATACCTCCGTATTTTTGCGAAACAAATGCGTTAGCTTTAGATACTTGTGATAAACATGATTTAGAATCAACTGCACGTGAAACAAACGAGTAGAGCTCCAAAACCCAGCGAAACACATGATTATGCTTTAAATCAATGCAAACTAGAAGGCTTAACTTCAAATCCAAGCGAAACACATAATATGGCGACAAATCGATTCGAAGTATAAGGCTTAGATTCTAATCCGTGCGAAGCAAATGATTTCGGAATGAAATACTTGCGATATATGTGATATAGCTTCAATGCAGGCGAAACAAACGAGTTAGCTTCAAATCCATGAGAAACACATGATTTAGCTTTAAATCGATGCGAAGTAGAGGGCTTAGCTTCAATCCATGCGCAACAAATGGTTTAGCTTCAAATACTTGTGATATACATGACTTAGCTTCAACTGCATGCGAAACAAACGAGTCAGCTTCAAATCCAAGCGCAGTAGATGGCTTGGCTTCAAATCCATGCGAAACGAATGGTTTAGCTACAAATTCTTGTGATATCCATTATATAGCTATAACTGCATGCGAAACAAACGAGTTAGCATCAAATCCATGCGAAACACATGATTAAGCTTCAAATCAATGCGATGTAGAAGGTTTAGCTTCAAATCCATGCAAAATACGTGATTTAACTTCCAATTAATGCGAAGTAGAAGGCTTAGGTTCAAATCCGTGCGAATCAAATGGTTTAGCTTCAAATACTTGTGATATACGTTATTTAGATTTAACTGCATGCGCAACGAACGAGTTAGCTTCAAATCCATGCGAAACACATGATTTAGCTGCAAATCAATGCGATGAAGAAGGTTTAGCTTCAAATCCATGCGAAACAACTGATATAGCTTCAAACACTTGGGGTGTAAGTGATATAGCTTCAAATGAAGACTAATCAAACGAGTTAGCATCAAAATCCACGCGATACACATGATTTAGCTTCAAATACTAGCGATATAAGTAATGTAGATTCAACTGCAGGCGAAACGAACGAGTTAGCTTCAAATCCATGCGAAACACTTGATTTAGCTGCAAATCAATGCCATGTAGAAGATTTAGCTTCAAAACAATAGGAGGTAGAAGGTTTAGCTTCAAATCAACAGAATGTAGAAGGTTTAGCTTCAAATCCATGCGACACAAATGATTTAGCATCAGATACATGCGATATAAGTGATATAACTACAAATGAATGCGAAACAAACGAGTTAGCTTCAACTCCATGCGAAACACATAATTTAGCTTCTAATCAATGCGATGTAGAAGGTTTAGCTTCAAATCCATTCGAAGCAAATGGTTTAGGTATAAATAATTGTGATATACGATATTTACATTTAACTGCATGCGAAACGAACGAGTTAGCTTCAAATCCAAGCGAAACACGTGATTTAGCTTCAAATCAATGCGATGTAGAAGGTTTAGCTTCAAATCCATACGATACACATGATTTAGCTTCAAATCAATTCGAAGGACAAGGCTTAGATTCAAATCCATGCGAAACAAATGATTTAGCTTCAAATCAATGCGATGTAGAAGGTTCAGCTTCAAATCCATACGAAACACATGATTTAGCTTCAAATCAATTCGAAGGACAAGGCTTAGATTCAAATCCATGCGAAACAAATGATTTAGCTTCAAATCAATGCGAAGTAGAAGGCTTAGCTTCAAATTCATGGGAAGAAATGGTTTAGCTACAAATACTTGTGATATACATTATTTAGCTACAACTGCATGCGAAACAAACGAGGTAGCATCAAATCCATGCGATACACATGATTTAGCTTCAAATCAAAGCGATGTAGAAGGCTTAGCTTCAAATCCATGCGATACACAAGATTTAGCTTCAAATCAATGCGATATAGTAGGTTCAGCTTCAAATCCATACGAAACAAATGATTTAGCTCCAAATCAATTCGAAGGACAAGGCTTAGATTCAAATCCATTCGAAACAAATGATTTAGCTTCAAATCAATGCGATGTAGAAGGTTTAGCTTCAAATCCATGCGATACACAAGGTTTAGCTTCAAATCAATTCGAAGGGCAAGGCTTAGATTCAAATCCTTGCGAAACAAATGATTTAGTTGCAAATCAATGTGATGTAGAAGGTTTAGCTTCAAATCCATGCGATACACTAGATTTCGCTTCAAATCAATGCGATGTAGAAGGTTCTGGTTCAAATCCATACGACACATATGATTTAGCTTCAAATACTTGCGATATAAGTGATACAGCTTCAAAAGCTGGAGGAACAAACGAAGTAGCTTCAATTCCATGCGAAACAAATGATTTAGCTTCAAATCAATGCGAAGTAGAAGGCTTAGCTTCTAATTCATGCGAAACAAATGGTTTAGCTACAAATTCTTGTGATATCCATTATATAGCTACACCTGCATGCGAAACAAACGAGTTAGCATCAAATCCATGCGAAACACATGATTAAGCTTCAAATCAATGCGATGTAGATGGTTTGCTTCAAATCCATGCGATACACAAGACTTAGCTTCAAATCAATGCGATGTAGTTGGTTCAGCTTCAAATCCATGCGATATAAGTGATATAGCTTCAAAAGCAGGAGAAACAAACGAGGTAGCTTCAATTCCATGCGAAACAAATGATTTAGCTTCAAATCAATGCGAAGTAGAAGGCGTAGCTTCAAATCCATGCGAAAAAAATGGTTTAGCTACAAATACTTGTGATGTACATTATTTAGCTACAACTGCATGCGAAGTTAACGAGTTAGCTTCAAATCCATGCGAAACACACGATTTATCTTCAAATCAATGCGATGTAGAAGGTTTAGCTTCAAATCAATAAGAGGTACAAGGTTTAGCTTCAAATCAATAGAATATAGAAGGTTTAACTTCAAATCAATGCGATGTAGGAGGTTTAGCTTCAAATCCATACGAAACACATGATTTAGCTTCAAATCAATTCGAAGGACAAGGCTTAGATTCAAATCCTTTCGAAACAAATGATTTAGCTTCAAATCAATGCGATGTAGAAGGTTTAGCTTCAAATCCATGCGATACACAAGGTTTAGCTTCAAATCAATGCGATGTAGTACGTGCAGCTTCAAATCCATGCGGCACATATGATTTAGCTTTAAATACTTGCGATATAAGTGACATAGTTTCCAATGGAGGCGAAACGAACGAGTAAGCTTCAAATCCATGCGAGACACATGACTTAGCTTCAAATCAATGCGATGTAGAAGGTTTAGCTTCAAATCCACGCGAATCATATGATTTAGCTTCAAATCCAAGCGATTCATATGATTTAGCTTCAAACTCTTGGGGTATAAGTGATATAGCTTCAAATGCAGACTAATCAAACGAGTTAGCTTCAAAATCCACGCGATACACATGATTTAGCTTCAAATGAACGCGAAACACATGGTATACCTCCGTATTTTTGCGAAACAAATGCGTTAGCTTTAGATACTTGTGATAAACATGATTTAGAATCAACTGCACGTGAAACAAACGAGTAGAGCTCCAAAACCCAGCGAAACACATGATTATGCTTTAAATCAATGCAAACTAGAAGGCTTAACTTCAAATCCAAGCGAAACACATAATATAGCGACAAATCAATTCGAAGTATAAGGCTTAGATTCTAATCCGTGCGAAGCAAATGATTTCGGAATGAAATACTTGCGATATATGTGATATAGCTTCAATGCAGGCGAAACAAACGAGTTAGCTTCAAATCCATGAGAAACACATGATTTAGCTTTAAATCGATGCGAAGTAGAGGGCTTAGCTTCAATCCATGCGCAACAAATGGTTTAGCTTCAAATACTTGTGATATACATGACTTAGCTTCAACTGCATGCGAAACAAACGAGTCAGCTTCAAATCCAAGCGCAGTAGATGGCTTGGCTTCAAATCCATGCGAAACGAATGGTTTAGCTACAAATTCTTGTGATATCCATTATATAGCTATAACTGCATGCGAAACAAACGAGTTAGCATCAAATCCATGCGAAACACATGATTAAGCTTCAAATCAATGCGATGTAGAAGGTTTAGCTTCAAATCCATGCAAAATACGTGATTTAACTTCCAATTAATGCGAAGTAGAAGGCTTAGGTTCAAATCCGTGCGAATCAAATGGTTTAGCTTCAAATACTTGTGATATACGTTATTTAGATTTAACTGCATGCGCAACGAACGAGTTAGCTTCAAATCCATGCGAAACACATGATTTAGCTGCAAATCAATGCGATGAAGAAGGTTTAGCTTCAAATCCATGCGAAACAACTGATATAGCTTCAAACACTTGGGGTGTAAGTGATATAGCTTCAAATGAAGACTAATCAAACGAGTTAGCATCAAAATCCACGCGATACACATGATTTAGCTTCAAATACTAGCGATATAAGTAATGTAGATTCAACTGCAGGCGAAACGAACGAGTTAGCTTCAAATCCATGCGAAACACTTGATTTAGCTGCAAATCAATGCCATGTAGAAGATTTAGCTTCAAAACAATAGGAGGTAGAAGGTTTAGCTTCAAATCAACAGAATGTAGAAGGGTTAGCTTCAAATCCATGCGACACAAATGATTTAGCATCAGATACATGCGATATAAGTGATATAACTACAAATGAATGCGAAACAAACGAGTTAGCTTCAACTCCATGCGAAACACATAATTTAGCTTCAAATCAATGCGATGTAGAAGGTTTAGCTTCAAATCCATTCGAAGCAAATGGTTTAGGTATAAATAATTGTGATATACGATATTTACATTTAACTGCATGCGAAACGAACGAGTTAGCTTCAAATCCAAGCGAAACACGTGATTTAGCTTCAAATCAATGCGATGTAGAAGGTTTAGCTTCAAATCCATACGATACACATGATTTAGCTTCAAATCAATTCGAAGGACAAGGCTTAGATTCAAATCCATGCGAAACAAATGATTTAGCTTCAAATCAATGCGATGTAGAAGGTTCAGCTTCAAATCCATACGAAACACATGATTTAGCTTCAAATCAATTCGAAGGACAAGGCTTAGATTCAAATCCATGCGAAACAAATGATTTAGCTTCAAATCAATGCGAAGTAGAAGGCTTAGCTTCAAATTCATGGGAAGAAATGGTTTAGCTACAAATACTTGTGATATACATTATTTAGCTACAACTGCATGCGAAACAAACGAGGTAGCATCAAATCCATGCGATACACATGATTTAGCTTCAAATCAAAGCGATGTAGAAGGCTTAGCTTCAAATCCATGCGATACACAAGATTTAGCTTCAAATCAATGCGATATAGTAGGTTCAGCTTCAAATCCATACGAAACAAATGATTTAGCTCCAAATCAATTCGAAGGACAAGGCTTAGATTCAAATCCATTCGAAACAAATGATTTAGCTTCAAATCAATGCGATGTAGAAGGTTTAGCTTCAAATCCATGCGATACACAAGGTTTAGCTTCAAATCAATTCGAAGGGCAAGGCTTAGATTCAAATCCTTGCGAAACAAATGATTTAGTTGCAAATCAATGTGATGTAGAAGGTTTAGCTTCAAATCCATGCGATACACTAGATTTCGCTTCAAATCAATGCGATGTAGAAGGTTCTGGTTCAAATCCATACGACACATATGATTTAGCTTCAAATACTTGCGATATAAGTGATACAGCTTCAAAAGCTGGAGGAACAAACGAAGTAGCTTCAATTCCATGCGAAACAAATGATTTAGCTTCAAATCAATGCGAAGTAGAAGGCTTAGCTTCTAATTCATGCGAAACAAATGGTTTAGCTACAAATTCTTGTGATATCCATTATATAGCTACACCTGCATGCGAAACAAACGAGTTAGCATCAAATCCATGCGAAACACATGATTAAGCTTCAAATCAATGCGATGTAGATGGTTTGCTTCAAATCCATGCGATACACAAGACTTAGCTTCAAATCAATGCGATGTAGTTGGTTCAGCTTCAAATCCATGCGATATAAATGATATAGCTTCAAAAGCAGGAGAAACAAACGAGGTAGCTTCAATTCCATGCGAAACAAATGATTTAGCTTCAAATCAATGCGAAGTAGAAGGCGTAGCTTCAAATCCATGCGAAAAAAATGGTTTAGCTACAAATACTTGTGATGTACATTATTTAGCTACAACTGCATGCGAAGTTAACGAGTTAGCTTCAAATCCATGCGAAACACACGATTTATCTTCAAATCAATGCGATGTAGAAGGTTTAGCTTCAAATCAATAAGAGGTACAAGGTTTAGCTTCAAATCAATAGAATATAGAAGGTTTAACTTCAAATCAATGCGATGTAGGAGGTTTAGCTTCAAATCCATACGAAACACATGATTTAGCTTCAAATCAATTCGAAGGACAAGGCTTAGATTCAAATCCTTTCGAAACAAATGATTTAGCTTCAAATCAATGCGATGTAGAAGGTTTAGCTTCAAATCCATGCGATACACAAGGTTTAGCTTCAAATAAATGCGATGTAGTAGGTTCAGCTTCAAATCCATGCGACACATATGATTTAGCTTCAAATACTTGCGATATAAGTGATATAGCTTCAAAAGCTGTAGGAACAAACGAAGTAGCTTCAATTCCATGCGAGACACATGATTTAGCTTAAAATCAATGCGATGTAGAAGGTTTAGCTTCAAATCCATACGATACACATGATTTAGCTTCAAATCAATTCGAAGGACAAGGCTTAGATTCAAATCCATGCGAAACAAATGATTTAGCTTCAAATCAATGCGAAGTAGAAGGCTAAGCTTTAAATCCATGCAAAACAAATGGTTTAGCTACAAATACTTGTGACATACATTATTTAGCTACAACTGCATGCGGAACGAACGAGTTAGCTTCAAATCCATGCGATTCACATGATTTAGCTTCAAATCAATGCGATGTAGAAGGCTTTGCTTCAAATCCATGCGATACACAAGATTTAGCTTCAAATCAATGCGATGTAGTAGGTTCAGCTTCAAATCCATGCGACACATATGATTTAGCTTCAAATACTTGCGATATAAGTGATACAGCTTCAAAAGCTGGAGGGACATACGAGGTAGATTCAATTCCATGCGAAACAAATGATTTAGCTTCAAATCAATGCGAAGTAGAAGGCGTAGCTACAAATCCATGCGAAAAAAATGGTTTAGCTACAAATACTTGTGATATAAATTATTTAGCTACAACTGCATGCGAAACTAACGAGTTAGCTTCAAATCCATGCGAAACACACGATTTATCTTCAAATCAATGCGATGTAGAAGGCTTAGATTCAAATCCCTGCGAAACAAATGATTTAGCTTCAAATGAATGCGAAGTAGAAGGCTTAGATTCAAATCCATGCAAAACAAATGGTTTAGCTACAAATCAATGCGATGTAGAAGGTTTAGCTTCAAATCCATGCGAGACACATGATTTAGCTTAAAATCAATGCGATGTAGAAGGTTTAGCTTCAAATCCATACGAAACACATGATTTAGCTTCAAATCAATTCGAAGGACAAGACTTAGATTCAAATCCATGCGAAACAAATGATTTAGCTTCAAATGAATGCGAAGTAGAAGGCTTAGATTGAAATCCATGCAAAACAAATGGTTTAGCTACAAATCAATGCGATGTAGAAGGTTTAGCTTCAAATCCATGCGAAACACATGATTTAGCTGCAAATCAATGCGATCTATAAGGTTTAGATTCAAATCCGTGCGATACACTAGATTTAGCATCAAATCAATGCGATGTAGTAGGTTCAGCTTCAAATCCATGCGACACATATGATTTAGCTTCCAATACTTGCGATATAAGTGATATAGCTTCAAAAGCTGTAGGAACAAACGAGGTAGCTTCAATTCCATGCGAGACACATGATTTAGCTTAAAATCAATGCGATGTAGAAGGTTTAGCTTCAAATCCATACGAAACACATGATTTAGCTTCAAATCAATTCGAAGGACAAGGCTTAGATTCAAATCCATGCGAAACAAATGGTTTAGCTACAAATACTTGTGATATACATTATTTAGCTACAACTGCATGCGAAACGAACGAGTTAGCTTCAAATCCATGCGATACACATGATTTAGCTTCAAATCATGCGATGCAGAAGGCTTAGCTTCAAATCCATGCGATACACAAGATTTAGCTCCAAATCAATGCGATGTAGAAGGTTCTGCTTCAAACCCATACGACCCATATGATTTAGCTTCAAATACTTGCGATATAAGTGATACAGGTTCAAAAGCTGGAGGGACATACGAGGTAGATTCAATTCCATGCGAAACAAATGATTTAGCTTCAAATCAATGCGAAGTAGAAGGCGTAGCTACAAATCCATGCGAAAAAAATGGTTTAGCTACAAATACTTGTGATATAAATTATTTAGCTACAACTGCATGCGAAACTAACGAGTTAGCTTCAAATCCATGCGAAACACACGATTTATCTTCAAATCAATGCGATGTAGAAGGCTTAGATTCAAATCCCTGCGAAACAAATGATTTAGCTTCAAATGAATGCGAAGTAGAAGGCTTAGATTCAAATCCATGCAAAACAAATGGTTTAGCTACAAATCAATGCGATGTAGAAGGTTTAGCTTCAAATCCATGCGAGACACATGATTTAGCTTAAAATCAATGCGATGTAGAAGGTTTAGCTTCAAATCCATACGAAACACATGATTTAGCTTCAAATCAATTCGAAGGACAAGACTTAGATTCAAATCCATGCGAAACAAATGATTTAGCTTCAAATTAATGCGAAGTAGAAGGCTTAGATTGAAATCCATGCAAAACAAATGGTTTAGCTACAAATCAATGCGATGTAGAAGGTTTAGCTTCAAATCCATGCGAAACACATGATTTAGCTGCAAATCAATGCGATCTATAAGGTTTAGATTCAAATCCGTGCGATACACTAGATTTAGCTTCAAATCAATGCGATGTAGAAGGTTTAGCTTCAAATCCATGCGAAACACATGATTTAGATGCAAATCAATGCGATGAAGAAGGTTTAGCTTCAAATCCATGCGATACACTAGATTTAGCTTCAAAACAATGCGATGTAGAAGGATCTGCTTCAATTCCATACGACACATATGATTTAGCTTCAAATACTTGCGATATAAGTGATACAGCTTCAAAAGCTGGAGGAACAAACGAGGTAGCTTCAATTCCATGCGAAACAAATGATTTAGCTTCAAATCAATGCGAAGTAGAAGGCTTAGCTTCAAATTCATGCGAAACAAATGGTTTAGCTACAAATACTTGTGATATACATTATATAGCTACAACTGCATGCGAAACAAACGAGTTAGCATCAAATCCATGCGAAACACATGATTAATCTTCAAATCAATGCGATGTAGATGGTTTGCTTCAAATCCATGCGATACACAAGATTTAGCTTAAAATCAATGCGATGTAGAAGGTTTAGCTTCAAATCCATACGAAACACATGATTTAGCTTCAAATCAATTCGAAGGACAAGGCTTAGATTCTAATCCATGCGAAACAAATGATTTAGCTGCAAATCAATGCGATGTAGAAGGTTTAGCTTCAAATCCACGCGATACACTAGATTTAGCTTCAAATCAATGCGACGTAGAAGGCTTAGCTTCAAATCCATGCGATACACAAGATTTAGCTTCAAATCAATGCGATGTAGTAGGTTCAGCTTCAAATCCATGCGATATAAGTGATATAGTTTTAAATGCAGGAGGAACAAACGAGGTACCTTCAATTCCATGCGAAACAAATTATTTAGCTTCAAATCAATGCGAAGTAGAAGGCTTAGCTTCAAATTCATGCGAAACAAATGGTTTAGCTACAAATACTTGTGATATACATTATATAGCTACAACTGCATGCGAAACAAACGAGTTAGCATCAAATCCATGCGAAACACATGATTAATCTTCAAATCAATGCGATGTAGATGGTTTGCTTCAAATCCATGCGATACACAAGATTTAGCTTAAAATCAATGCGATGTAGAAGGTTTAGCTTCAAATCCATACGAAACACATGATTTAGCTTCAAATCAATTCGAAGGACAAGGCCTAGATTCTAATCCATGCGAAACAAATGATTTAGCTGCAAATCAATGCGATGTAGAAGGTTTAGCTTCAAATCCACGCGATACACTAGATTTAGCTTCAAATCAATGCGACGTAGAAGGCTTAGCTTCAAATCCATGCGATACACAAGATTTAGCTTCAAATCAATGCGATGTAGTAGGTTCAGCTTCAAATCCATGCGATATAAGTGATATAGTTTTAAATGCAGGAGGAACAAACGAGGTACCTTCAATTCCATGCGAAACAAATGATTTAGCTTCAAATCAATGCGAAGTAGAAGGCTTAGCTTCAAATTCATGCGAAACAAATGGTTTAGCTACAAATACTTGTGATATACATTATATAGCTACAACTGCATGCGAAACAAACGAGTTAGCATCAAATCCATGCGAAACACATGATTAATCTTCAAATCAATGCGATGTAGATGGTTTGCTTCAAATCCATGCGATACACAAGATTTAGCTTAAAATCAATGCGATGTAGAAGGTTTAGCTTCAAATCCATACGAAACACATGATTTAGCTTCAAATCAATTCGAAGGACAAGGCTTAGATTCTAATCCATGCGAAACAAATGATTTAGCTGCAAATCAATGCGATGTAGAAGGTTTAGCTTCAAATCCACGCGATACACTAGATTTAGCTTCAAATCAATGCGACGTAGAAGGCTTAGCTTCAAATCCATGCGATACACAAGATTTAGCTTCAAATCAATGCGATGTAGTAGGTTCAGCTTCAAATCCATGCGATATAAGTGATATAGTTTTAAATGCAGGAGGAACAAACGAGGTACCTTCAATTCCATGCGAAACAAATGATTTAGCTTCAAATCAATGCGAAGTAGAAGGCTTAGCTTCAAATTCATGGGAAACAAATGGTTTAGCTACAAATCAATGCGAAGTAGAAGGAGTAGCTTAAATCGATGCGAAACAAATGGTTTAGCTACAAATACTTGAGATATTCATTATTTAGCTACAACTGCATGCGAAACTACCGAGTTAGCTTTAAATCCATGCGAATCACACGATTTATCTTCAAATCAATGCGATGTAGAAGGTTTAGCTTCAAATCCATGCGAAACACATGATTTAGCTGCAAATCAATGCGATCTATAAGGTTTAGAGTCAAATCCGTGCGATACACTAGATTTAGCATCAAATCAATGCGATGTAGTAGGTTCAGCTTCAAATCCATGCGACACATATGATTTAGCTTCCAATACTTGCGATATAAGTGATATAGCTTCAAAAGCTGTAGGAACAAACGAGGTAGCTTCAATTCCATGCGAGACACATGATTTAGCTTAAAATCAATGCGATGTAGAAGGTTTAGCTTCAAATCCATACGAAACACATGATTTAGCTTCAAATCAATTCGAAGGACAAGGCTTAGATTCAAATCCATGCGAAACAAATGGTTTAGCTACAAATACTTGTGATATACATTATTTAGCTACAACTGCATGCGAAACGAACGAGTTAGCTTCAAATCCATGCGATACACATGATTTAGCTTCAAATCATGCGATGCAGAAGGCTTAGCTTCAAATCCATGCGATACACAAGATTTAGCTCCAAATCAATGCGATGTAGAAGGTTCTGCTTCAAACCCATACGACCCATATGATTTAGCTTCAAATACTTGCGATATAAGTGATACAGGTTCAAAAGCTGGAGGGACATACGAGGTAGATTCAATTCCATGCGAAACAAATGATTTAGCTTCAAATCAATGCGAAGTAGAAGGCGTAGCTACAAATCCATGCGAAAAAAATGGTTTAGCTACAAATACTTGTGATATAAATTATTTAGCTACAACTGCATGCGAAACTAACGAGTTAGCTTCAAATCCATGCGAAACACACGATTTATCTTCAAATCAATGCGATGTAGAAGGCTTAGATTCAAATCCCTGCGAAACAAATGATTTAGCTTCAAATGAATGCGAAGTAGAAGGCTTAGATTCAAATCCATGCAAAACAAATGGTTTAGCTACAAATCAATGCGATGTAGAAGGTTTAGCTTCAAATCCATGCGAGACACATGATTTAGCTTAAAATCAATGCGATGTAGAAGGTTTAGCTTCAAATCCATACGAAACACATGATTTAGCTTCAAATCAATTCGAAGGACAAGACTTAGATTCAAATCCATGCGAAACAAATGATTTAGCTTCAAATGAATGCGAAGTAGAAGGCTTAGATTGAAATCCATGCAAAACAAATGGTTTAGCTACAAATCAATGCGATGTAGAAGGTTTAGCTTCAAATCCATGCGAAACACATGATTTAGCTGCAAATCAATGCGATCTATAAGGTTTAGATTCAAATCCGTGCGATACACTAGATTTAGCTTCAAATCAATGCGATGTAGAAGGTTTAGCTTCAAATCCATGCGAAACACATGATTTAGATGCAAATCAATGCGATGAAGAAGGTTTAGCTTCAAATCCATGCGATACACTAGATTTAGCTTCAAAACAATGCGATGTAGAAGGATCTGCTTCAATTCCATACGACACATATGATTTAGCTTCAAATACTTGCGATATAAGTGATACAGCTTCAAAAGCTGGAGGAACAAACGAGGTAGCTTCAATTCCATGCGAAACAAATGATTTAGCTTCAAATCAATGCGAAGTAGAAGGCTTAGCTTCAAATTCATGCGAAACAAATGGTTTAGCTACAAATACTTGTGATATACATTATATAGCTACAACTGCATGCGAAACAAACGAGTTAGCATCAAATCCATGCGAAACACATGATTAATCTTCAAATCAATGCGATGTAGATGGTTTGCTTCAAATCCATGCGATACACAAGATTTAGCTTAAAATCAATGCGATGTAGAAGGTTTAGCTTCAAATCCATACGAAACACATGATTTAGCTTCAAATCAATTCGAAGGACAAGGCTTAGATTCTAATCCATGCGAAACAAATGATTTAGCTGCAAATCAATGCGATGTAGAAGGTTTAGCTTCAAATCCACGCGATACACTAGATTTAGCTTCAAATCAATGCGACGTAGAAGGCTTAGCTTCAAATCCATGCGATACACAAGATTTAGCTTCAAATCAATGCGATGTAGTAGGTTCAGCTTCAAATCCATGCGATATAAGTGATATAGTTTTAAATGCAGGAGGAACAAACGAGGTACCTTCAATTCCATGCGAAACAAATGATTTAGCTTCAAATCAATGCGAAGTAGAAGGCTTAGCTTCAAATTCATGGGAAACAAATGGTTTAGCTACAAATCAATGCGAAGTAGAAGGAGTAGCTTAAATCGATGCGAAACAAATGGTTTAGCTACAAATACTTGAGATATTCATTATTTAGCTACAACTGCATGCGAAACTACCGAGTTAGCTTCAAATCCATGCGAATCACACGATTTATCTTCAAATCAATGCGATGTAGAAGGTTTAGCTTCAAATCCATGCGATACACTAGATTTAGCTTCAAAACAATGCGATGTAGAAGGATCTGCTTCAAATCCATACGACACATATGATTTAGCTTCAAATACTTGCGATATAAGTGATACAGCTACAAAAGCAGGAGGAACAAACGAGGTAGCTTCAATTCCATGCGAAACAAATGATTTAGCTTCAAATACTTGCGATATAAGTGATACATCTTCAAAAGCTGGAGGAACAAACGAGGTAGCTTCAATTCCATGCGAAACAAATGATTTAGCTTCAAATCAATGCGAAGTAGAAGGCTTAGCTTCAAATTCATGCGAAACAAATGGTTTAGCTACAAATACTTGTGATATACATTATATAGCTACAACTGCATGCGAAACAAACGAGTTAGCATCAAATCCATGCGAAACACATGATCAAGCTTCAAATCAATGCGATGTAGATGGTTTGCTTCAAATCCATGCGATACACAAGATTTAGCTTAAAATCAATGCGATGTAGAAGGTTTAGCTTCAAATCCAAACGAAACACATGATTTAGCTTCAAATCAATTCGAAGGACAAGGCTTAGATTCTAATCCATGCGAAACAAATGATTTAGCTGCAAATCAATGCGATGTAGAAGCTTTAGCTTCAAATCCACGCGATACACTAGATTTAGCTTCAAATCAATGCGATGTAGAAGGCTTAGCTTCAAATCCATGCGATACACAAGATTTAGCTTCAAATCAATGCGATGTAGTAGGTTCAGCTTCAAATCCATGCGATATAAGTGATATAGCTTTAAATGCAGGAGGAACAAACGAGGTAGCTTCAATTCCATGCGAAACAAATGATTTAGCTTCAAATCAATGCGAAGTAGAAGGCTAAGCTTTAAATCCATGCAAAACAAATGGTTTAGCTACAAATACTTGTGATATACATTATTTAGCTACAACTGCATGCGAAATGAACGAGTTAGCTTCAAATCCATGCGATACACATGATTTAGCTTCAAATCAATGCGATGTAGAAGGCTTAGCTTCAAATCCATGCGATACACAAGATTTAGCTTCAAATAAATGCGATGTAGTAGGTTCAGCTTCAAATCCATGCGACACATATGATTTAGCTTCAAATACTTGCGATATAATTGATATAGCTTCAAAAGCTGTAGGAACAAACGAGGTAGCTTCAATTCCATGCGAGACACATGATTTAGCTTAAAATCAATGCGATGTAGAAGGTTTAGCTTCAAATCAATACGAAACACATGATTTAGCTTCAAATCAATTCGAAGGACAAGGCTTAGATTCAAATCCATGCGAAACAAATGATTTAGCTTCAAATCAATGCGAAGTAGAAGGCGTAGCTTCAAATCCATGCGAAACAAATGGTTTAGCTACAAATACTTGTGATGTACATTATTTAGCTACAACTGCATGCGAAACTAACGAGTTAGCTTCAAATCCATGCGAAACACACGATTTATCTTCAAATTAATGCGATGTAGAAGGCTTAGCTTCAAATCCATGCGATACACAAGATTTAGCTTCAAATCAATGCGATGTAGTAGGTTCAGCTTCAAATCCATGCGACACATATGATTTAGCTTCAAATACTTGCGATATAAGTGATATAGCTTCAAAAGCTGTAGGAACAAATTAGGTAGCTTCAATTCCATGCGAGACACATGATTTAACTTCCAATTAATGCGAAATAGAAGGCTTAGCTTCAAATCCATGCGAATCAAATGGTTTAGCTTCAAATACTTGTGATATACGTTATTTAGATTTAACTGCATGCGCAACGAACGAGTTAGCATTAAATCCATGCGATACACAAGATTTAGCTTCAAATCAATGCGATGTAGTAGGTTCAGCTTCAAATCCATGCGATATAAGTGATATAGCTTCAAATGCAGGAGGAACAAACGAGGTAGCTTCAATTCCATGCGAAACAAATGATTTAGTTTCAAATCAATGCGAGGTAGAAGGCTAAGCTTTAAATCCATGCAAAACAAATGGATTAGCTACAAATACTTGTGATATACAGTATTTAGCTACAAATGCGTGCGAAACGAACGAGTTAGCTTCAAATCCATGCGATACACATGATTTAGCTTCAAATCAATGCGATGTAGAAGGCTTAGCTTCAAATCCATGCGATACACATGATTTAGCTGCAAATCAATGCGATGTATAAGGTTTAGATTCAAATCCGTGCGATACACTAGATTTAGCTTCAAATCAATGCGATGTAGAAGGTTTAGCTTCAAATCCATGCGAAACACATTATTTAGCTGCAAATCAGTGCGAAGTAGAAGGCTCGGGTTCAAATCAGTGCGATTCAAATGGTTCATCTTCAAATACTTCTGAAAAACATGATTTAGCTTGAACTGCATGCGAAACACATGATTTAGCTTCAAATCAATGCGACGTAGAAGGTTTAGCTTCAAATCCATGCAAAACACGTGATTTAACTTCCAATTAATGCCAAGTAGAAGGCTTAGCTTCAAATCCATGCGAATCAAATCGTTTGGCTTCAAATACTTGTGATATACGTTATTTAGATTTAACTGCATGCGTAACGAACGAGTTAGCATCAAATCCACGCGATACACATGATTTAGCTGCAAATCAATACGATATAGAAGGTTCAGCTTCAAAGCAAAACAGGTAGAAGGTTTAGCTTCATATCAATAGAATGTAGAAGGTTTAGCTTCAAGTCAATGCGATGTAGATGGTTTAGCTTCAAATCCATACGAAACACATGATTTAGCTTCAAATCAATTCGAAGGACAAGGCTTAGATTCAAATCCATGCGAAACAAATGATTTAGCTGCAAATCAATGCGATGTAGAAGGTTTAGCTTCAAATCCATTCGATACACTAGATTTAGCTTCAAATCAATGCGATGTAGAAGGTTCTGTTTCAAATCCATACGACACAAATGATTTAGCTTCAAATACTTGCGATATAAGTGATACAGCTTCAAAAGCTGGAGGAACATACCAGGTAGCTTCAATTCCATGCGAAACAAATGATTTAGCTTCAAATCAATGCGAAGTAGAAGGCGTAGCTTCAAATCCATGCGAAACAAATGGTTTAGCTACAAATACTTGTGATATACATTATTTAGCTCCAACTGCATGCGAAACTAACGAGTTAGCTTCAAATCCATGCGAAACACACGATTTATCTTCAAATCAATGCGATGTAGAAGGTTGAGCTTCAAATCAATAAGAGGTAGAAGGTTTAGCTTCAAATCAATAGATTATAGAAGGTTTAACTTCAAATCAATGCCATGTAGAAGGTTTAGCTTCAAATCCATACGAAACACATGATTTAGCTTCAAATCAATTCGAAGGACAAGGCTTAGATTCAAATCCATGCGAAGCAAATGATTTAGATTCAAATGAATGCGAAGTAGAAGGTTTAGCTTCAAATCCATGCGAAACACATTATTTAGCTGCAAATCAGTGCGAAGTAGAAGGGTCGGGTTCAAATCAATGCGATTCAAATGGTACATCTTCAAATACTTATGAAAGACATGATTTAGCTTCAACTGCATGCGAAACACATGATTTAGCTTCAAATCAATGCGATGTAGAAGGTTTAGCTTCAAATCCATGCAAAACACGTGATTTAACTTCCAATTAATGCGAATTAGAAGGCTTAGCTTCAAATCCATGCGAATCAAATGGTTTAGCTTCAAATACTTGTGATATACGTTATTTAGATTTAACTGCATGCGTAACGAACGAGTTAGCATCAAATCCACGCGATACACATGATTTAGCTGCAAATCAATACGATATAGAAGGTTCAGCTTCAAAGCAAAACAGGTAGAAGGTTTAGCTTCAAATCAATAGAATGTAGAAGGTTTAAGGCTTCAAGTCAATGCGATGTAGATGGTTTAGCTTCAAATCCATACGAAACAAATGATTTAGCTTCAAATCAATTCGAAGGATAAGGCTTAGATTCAAATCCATGCGAAACAAATGATTTAGCTGCAAATCAATGCGATGTAGAAGGTTTAGCTTCAAATCCATTCGATACACTAGATTTAGCCTTCACATCAATGCGATGTAGAAGGTTCTGTTTCAAATCCATACGACACATATGATTTAGCTTCAAATACTTGCGATATAAGTGATACAGATTCAAAAGCTGGAGGGACATACGAGGTAGATTCAATTCCATGCAAAACACGTGATTTAACTTCCAATTAATGCCAAGTAGAAGGCTTAGCTTCAAATCCATGCGAATCAAATGGTTCGGCTTCAAATACTTGTGATATACGTTATTTAGATTTAACTGCATGCCGTAACGAACGAGTTAGCATCAAATCCACGCGATACACATGATTTAGCTGCAAATCAATACGATATAGAAGGTTCAGCTTCAAAGCAAAACAGGTAGAAGGTTTAGCTTCAAATCAATAGAATGTAGAAGGTTTAGCTTCAAGTCAAATGCGATGTAGATGGTTTAGCTTCAAATCCATACAAAACACATGATTTAGCTTCAAATCAATTCGAAGGACAAGGCTTAGATTCAAATCCACGCGAAACAAATAATTTAGCTGCAAATCAATGCGATGTAGAAGGTTTAGCTTCAAATCCTTTCGATACACTAGATTTAGCTTCAAATCAATGCGATGTAGAAGGTTCTGCTTCAAATCCATACGACACATATGATTTAGCTTCAAATACTTGCGATATAAGTGATACAGCTTCAAAAGCTGGAGGAACATACGAGGTAGCTTCAATTCCATGCGAAACAAATGATTTAGCTTCAAATCAATGCGAAGTAGAAGGCGTAGCTTCAAATCCATGCGAAACAAATGGTTTAGCTACAAATACTTGTGATATACATTATTTAGCTCCAACTGCATGCGAAACTAACGAGTTAGCTTCAAATCCATGCGAAACACACGATTTATCTTCAAATCAATGCGATGTAGAAGGTTGAGCTTCAAATCAATAAGAGGTAGAAGGTTTAGCTTCAAATCAATAGATTATAGAAGGTTTAACTTCAAATCAATGCCATGTAGAAGGTTTAGCTTCAAATCCATACGAAACACATGATTTAGCTTCAAATCAATTCGAACGACAAGGCTTAGATTCAAATCCATGCGAAGCAAATGATTTAGATTCAAATGAATGCGAAGTAGAAGGTTTAGCTTCAAATCCATGCGAAACACATTATTTAGCTGCAAATCAGTGCGAAGTAGAAGGGTCGGGTTCAAATCAATGCGATTCAAATGGTTCATCTTCAAATACTTGTGAAAGACATGATTTAGCTTCAACTGCATGCGAAACACATGATTTAGCTTCAAATCAATGCGATGTAGAAGGTTTAGCTTCAAATCCATGCAAAACACGTGATTTAACTTCCAATTAATGCGAATTAGAAGGCTTAGCTTCAAATCCATGCGAATCAAATGGTTTAGCTTCAAATACTTGTGATATACGTTATTTAGATTTAACTGCATGCGTAACGAACGAGTTAGCATCAAATCCACGCGATACACATGATTTAGCTGCAAATCAATATGATATAGAAGGTTCAGCTTCAAAGCAAAACAGGTAGAAGGTTTAGCTTCAAATCAATAGAATGTAGAAGGTTTAGCTTCAAGTCAATGCAATGTAGATGGTTTAGCTTCAAATCCATACGAAACACATGATTTAGCTTCAAATGAATGCGAAGTAGAAGGCTTAGATTCAAATCCATGCGAAACAAATGATTTAGCTTCAAATGAATGCGAAGTAGAAGGCTTAGATTCAAATCCATGCAAAACAAATGGTTTAGCTACAAATACTTGTGATATACATTATTTAGCTACAACTGCATGCGAAACAAACGAGTTAGCTTCAAATCCATGCGATACAAATGGATTAGCTGCAAATACTTGTTTTATACATGACATTGCTACAAATGCAGGGAAATCAAATGAGCTAGATGCAAATCCATGCGAAATACATGATTTAGCTTCAAATCAATACGAAGTATAAGGCTGATTTTCGAATCCATGCGAAACAAATGGTTTAGGTTCAAATACTTGTGATTTACAAGATCTAACTTCAACTGCATGCAAAACAAACGAGTTAGCTTCAAATCCTTGCGAAACACATGATTTAGCTTCAAATCAATGCGTAGTAGAAGGCTTATCTTCGATCCATACGAAACGAATAGTTTAGCTTCAAATACCTGTTTTATACATGATTTAGCTTCAAATCAATGCGAACTAGATGGCTTAGCTTCAAATCCATGTGAAACAAATGGTTTAGCTTCAAATACTTGTGATATACATGATTTAGCTTCAACTGCTTGCGAAACAAACGATGTATGATCTAATCCATGCGGAACACATGATTTATCTTCAAATCAATGCGAAGTAGGAGGCTTAGTTTCAAATCCATGCGGAACGAATAGTTCAACTTCAAATACTTGTTTTATACATGATTTAGCTTCAACTGCATGCGGAACAAACGAGTTAGCTTCTAATCCATGCGACACACATGATTTAGCTTCAAATTCATTCGAAAAACATGGTTTAGCTTAATATTTATGCGAAGCAAATGGATCACATTCAAATACTTGTGATATAAATGATTTAGCTTCAACTGCGTGTGAAACAAACGTCTTACCTACAAAGTCAAGCGAAACACATGAATCAGCTTTAAATCAAAGCGATGTAAAAGGTTTAGCTTCAAATCTGTGCGAAACAAATGATTTAGCTTCAAATACTTGCGATATAAGTGATATTGCTTCATATGCAGGCGGAACGAACGAGTTAGCTTCAAATCCATGCGAAACACATGATTTAGCTTCAAATGAACGCGAAACACATCGTATACCTCCGTATTCTTGCGAAACAAATGCGTTAGCTTTAGATACTTGCGATAAACATGATTTAGAATCAACTGCATGTGAAACAAACGAGTAGAGCTTCAAAACC
Source organism: Megalopta genalis (assembly GCF_051020955.1). Taxonomy (NCBI): domain Eukaryota; kingdom Metazoa; phylum Arthropoda; class Insecta; order Hymenoptera; family Halictidae; genus Megalopta; species Megalopta genalis. Next base: position 143,404 of record NW_027476653.1, read on the forward strand.
CAGCGAAACACATGATTATGCTTTAAATCAATGCAAACTAGAAGACTTAACTTCAAATCCAAGCGAAACACATAATTTAGCGAAAAATCAATTCGAAGTATAAGGCTTAGATTCAAATCCGTGCGAATCAAATGATTTTGGAATGAAATACTTGCGATATATGTGATATAGCTTCAATGCAGGCAAAACAAACGAGTTAGCTTCAAATCCATGAGAAACACATGATTTAGCTTTAAATCAATGCGAAGTAGAGGGCTTAGCTTCGACATCCATGCGAATCAAATGGTTTAGCTTCAAATATTTGTGATATACATGATTTAGATTCAACTGCATGCGAAACAAACGAGTTAGCTTCAAATCCAAGCGAAACACTTGATTTAGCTTCAAATCATTGCGATGTAGATGGATTAGCTCCAAATCCATGCGACACAAATGATTTAGCTTCAAATACTTGCGATATAAATGATATAGCTTCATATGCAGGCGAAACGAACGAGTTAGCTTAACTCCATGCGATACACATGGTTTAGCTTCAAATCAATGCGACATAGAAGGTTTAGCTTCAAATCCATGCCATACAAACGATTGAGCTCCAAACACTCCGGATATAGGTGATATAGCCTCAGCTGCATGCAAAACAAACGAGTTAGCTTCAAGTATATACGAAACACATGATTTATCTGCAAATTAATGCGATGTAGGAGAATTATCTTCAAATCCATGCGAAACAAATGATTTAGCATCAGATACTTGCTATATAAGTAATATAGCTTTAAATGGAAGCGAAACAAAAGAGTTAGCTTCAAATCCATGCGAAACACATGATTTGGCTTCAAATCAAAGCGATAAACATGATTTGGCATCAAATCAAAACGAAGTAGAAGGTGTAGCTTCACATCCATGCGAAACAAATGGTTTAGCTTCAAATATTTGTGATATACATGATTTAGCTTCAACTGCATGCGAAACAAACGAGTTAGCTTCAAATCCAAGCGAAACACTTGATTTAGCTTCAAATCAATGTGATGTAGATGGATTAGCTTCAAATCCATGCGAAACAAATTATTTAGCTTCAGATACTTGCGATATAAGTGATATAGCATCAAATGCAGGCGAAACGAACGATTTAGCTTCAAATCCATGCGAAAGACATGATTTAGCTTCAAATCAATGCGATGTAGAAGGTTTAGATTCAAATCCAAGCGAAACACATGATTTAGCTTCAAATCATTGCGATGTAGAAGGTTTAGCTTCAAATCCAAGCGAAACAAATGATTTAGCTTCAAACACTTGGGATATAAGTGATGTAGCTTCAAATGCAGACGAATCAAACGAGTTAGCTTCAAAATCCATGCTATACATATCATTTAGCTTAAAATCGATACGCAGTAGAAGGATTAGCTTCAAATCCATGCGAAACAAATGATTTAGCTTCAATCACTTGGGATATAAGAGATATAACTTCAATTGCAGACGAAACAAACGAGTTAGCTTCAAATCCATGCGAAACACATGAGTTAGCTTGAAATCAATGCGAAGTAGAAGGCATAGCTTCAAATCCTTACGAAACACATGATTTAGCTGCAAATCAATTCGATGTAGAAGATTGAGCTTCAAATCCATGCGAAACAAATGATTTAGCTTCAGATACTTGCGATATAAGTGATATAGCTTCAAATACAGACGCAACAAACGAGTTAGATTCAAGTCCATACATGACACATGATTTTTCTTCAAATACTTGCGATATAAGTGATATAGCTTCAAATGCAGACGAAGCAAACGAGGTAGCTTCAAATCTATGCGTTGTAGAAGGTTTAGCTTCGAAGCCATGCGAAACCAATGATTTTGCTTCAGATACATGCGATATAAGTGATATAGCTTCAAATGCAGACGAAACAAACGAGTCAGCTACGAATCCAAGAGAACCACACGATTTAGCTTCAAATAAATGCGATTTAGAAGGTTTATCTTCAAATACATGCGAAACAAATGATTTAGCTTCAGATACTTGCGATATAAGTGATATTGCATCAAATGCAAGCGAAACGAACGAGTTGGCTTCAAATCCATGCGGAAGACATGATTTAGCTGCAAATGAATGTGATGTAAAAGGTTTAGCTTCAAATCCATGCGACACAAATGATTTAGCTTCAAATCGATACGAAGTAGAAGGCTTAGCTTCAAATCCATGCGAAACAAATGATTTAGGTTCAGATACTTGCGATATTAGTGATATAGCTTCAAATGCAGGCGAAACGATCGAGTTAGCTTCAAATCCATGCGAAACACATGATTTAGCTTCAAATCAATTGCGATGTATAATATTTATCTTCAAATCCATGCGAAACAAATGATTTAGCTTCAAACACTTGAGATATAAGTGATATAGCTTCAAATGCAGAAGAAACAAACGAGTTAGCTTCATATCCAAGTGAAACACATGATCTAGCTTCAAACAATGCGAAGTAGAAGGCTTAGCTTCAAACCCATGCGAAACAAATGATTTAGATTCAAATCCATGCGAAACAAATGATTTAGGTTCAGATACTTGCGATATAAGTAATATAGCTTAAAATGCAGGCGAAACTAACGAGTTAGTTTCAAATCCATGCGAAACAAATGATTTAACTCCAAATCAATGCGAAGTACAAGGCTTAGCTTCAAATCCATACGGAACAAAATAATTTAGCTTCAAATCAATGCGATTTAGAAGGCTTAGCTTCAAATCCATGCGAAAGAAATCATTTAGGTTCAGATACTTGCGATATGAGTGATATTGCATCAAATGCAGACGAAACAAACGAGTTAGCTTCAAATCCATGCGAAATAAAAGATTGAGCTTCAAACACTTGGGATATAGGTGATATAGCTTCAGCTGCATGCGAAACAGACGAGTTAGCTTCAAATCCAAGCGGAACACATGATTTAGCTTCAAATCAATTCGAAGTAGAAGGCTTTGCTTCAAATCCATGCAAAACAAATGATTCAGCTTCAAACACTTGGGACATAAGTGATATAGCTTCAAATGCAGACAAATCAAACGAGTTAGCTTGAAAATCCATGCGATACACATGATTTAGCTTTAAATCACTTCGAAGTAGAAGGCTCAGCTTCAAATCCATGCGAAACAAATGATTTAGGTTCAGATACTTGGGATATAAGTGATATAGCTTCAAGTGCAGGGGAAACAAACGAGTTAGCTTCAAATCCATGCAAAACACATGATTAAGCTTCAACTCAATGCTATGTAGAAGGTTTTGCTCCAAATCCATGCGACACAAATGATTTAGCTTCAAACACTTGGGATATGAGTGTTATAGCATCAAATGCGGGCGAAACGAACGAGTTAGCTTCAAATCCATGCAAAACACTTGATTAAGCTTCAACTCAATGCTATGTAGAAGGTTTAGCTTCAAATCCTTGCGACACAAATGATTTAGCTTCAAACACTTGGGATGTGAGTGTTATAGCATCAAATGCGGGCGAAACGAACGAGTTAGCTTCAAATCCATGCGAAACGCAGGATTTAGCTGCAAATCAATGCGATGTAGAAGATTTAGCTTCAAATCCATGCGAAACAAATGATTTAGCTTCAGATACTTGCGATATAAGTGATATAGCTTCAAATGCAGACGCTACAAACGAGTTACATTCAAGTCCATCCAAGACACATGATTTTTCTTCAAATACTTGCGATATAAGTGATATAGCTTCAAATGCAGACAAAGCAAACGAGGTAGCTTCAAATCTATGCGTTGTAGAAGGTTTAGCTTCGAAGCCATGCGAAACCAATGATTTTGCTTCAGATACATCCGATATAAGTTATATAGCTTCAAATGCAGACGAAACAAACGAGTTAGCTACAAATCCAAGAGAATCACACGATTTAGCTTCAAATACATGCGATTTAGAAGGTTTAGCTTCAAATACATGTGAAACAAATGATTTAGATACAGATACTTGCGATATAAGTGATATAGCTTCAAATGCAGGGGAAACAAACGAGTTAGCATCAAATCCATGCAAAACACATGATTAAGCTTCAAATCAATGCGATGCAGGAGGTTTAGTTTCAAATCCAAGCGAAACACATGATTTAGTTTGAAATCGATACGAAGTAGAAGGCTTAGCTTGAAATCCGTGCGAAACAAATGATTTAGATTCAGATACTTGAGATATAAGTTATATAGCTTCAAATGCAGGCGAAACTAACGAGTTAGCTTCAAATCCATGCGAAACACATGATTTAGCTGCAAATCCATGCGATGTAGATGATTTATATTCAAATCCGTGCGAAATAAATGATTTGGAATCAGATACTTGCGAAATAACTGATATAGCTTCAAATGCAGGGGAAACAAACGAGTTAGCATCAAATCTATGCAAAACACATGATTTAGCGTCAAATCAATGCGATGCAGAAGGTTTAGCTTCAAATCCAACCGAAACACATGATTTTGCTTCAAATCAATGCGATGTAGAAGGATTAGCTTTAAATCCATGCGAAACAAATGATTTAGCTTCAATCACTTGGGATATAAGTGATATAGCTTTAAATGCAGGCGAATCAAACGAGTTAGCTTCAAAATCCATGCAATACATTTCATTTAGCTTCAAATCGATACGAAGTAGAAGGCTTAGCTACAAATCCATGCGAAACAAATGATTTAGCTTCAAACAATTGGGTTATAAGTGATATAGCTTTAAATGCAAACGAATCAAACAAGTTAGCTTCAAATCCATGCGAGACACATGATTTAGCTGCAAATCAATGCGATGTATATGGTTTAGCTTCAAATCCATGCGAAACAAATGATTTAGCTTCAATCACTTGGGATATAAGTTATATAGCTTCAAATGCAGGGGAAACAAACGAGTTAGCATCAAATCCATGCGATACATTTCATTTAGCTTCAAATCGAGACGAAGTATAAGGCTTAGCTTCAAATCCATGCGAAACAAATGATTTAGCTTCAAACACTTGAGATATATGTGATATTTCTTCAAATGCAGACGAAAAAAACGAGTTAGCTTCAAATCCAAGCAAATCACTTGATTTAGCTTAAAATCAATGCGTTGTAGAAGGTTTAGCTTCAAATTCATGCGAAACAAATGATTTAGATTCAGATACTTGCGATATAAGTGATATAGCTTCAAATGCAGGGGAAACAAACGAGTTAGCATCAAATCCATGCAAAACACATGATTTACCTTCAAATCAATGCGATGCAGAAGGTTTAGCTTCAAATCCAAGCGAAACACATGATTTAACTTCAAATCTATACTAAGTAGAAGGCTTAGCTTTAAATTCATGCAAAACAAATGATTTAGCATCAGATACTTGCGATATAACTGATATAGCTTCAAATGCAGGGGAAGCAAACGAGTTAGCATCAAATCCATGCAAAACACATGATTTTGCTTCAAATCAATGCGATGCAGAAGGTTTAGCTTCAAATCCATGCGATACAAATGATTTAGCTTCAAACACTTGGGATATAAGTGATATAGCTTCAAATGCAGACGAATCAAACGAGTTAGCTTCAAATCCATGCGATACATTTCATTTAGCTTCAAATCGATACGAAGTAGAAGGCTTAGCTACAAATCCATGCGAAACAAATGATTTATCTTCAAACAATTGGGTTATAAGTGATATAGCTTTAAATGCAAACGAATCAAACGAGTTAGCTTCAAATCCATGCGAGACACCTGATTTAGCTGCAAATCAATGCGATGTATATGGTTTAGCTTCAAATCCATGCGAAACAAATGATTTAGCTTCAATCACTTGGGATATAAGTTATATAGCTTCAAATGCAGGGGAAACAAACGACTTAGCATCAAATCCATGCGATACATTTCATTTAGCTTCAAATCGAGACGAAGTATAAGGCTTAGCTACAAATCCATGCGAAACAAATGATTTAGCTTCAAACAATTGGGTTATAAGTGATATAGCTTTAAATGCAAACGAATCAAACGAGTTAGCTTCAAATCCATGCGAGACACATGATTTAGCTGCAAATCAATGCGATGTATATGGTTTAGCTTCAAATCCATGCGAAACAAATGATTTAGCTTCAATCACTTGGGATATAAGTTATATAGCTTCAAATGCAGGGTAAACAAACGAGTTAGCATCAAATCCATGCGATACATTTCATTTAGCTTCAAATCGAGACGAAGTATAAGGCTTAGCTTCAAATCCATGCGAAACAAATGATTTAGCTTCAATCACTTGAGATATATGTGATATTTCTTCAAATGCAGACGAAAAAAACGAGTTAGCTTCAAATCCAAGCAAATCACTTGATTTAGCTTAAAATCAATGCGTTGTAGAAGGTTTAGCTTCAAATTCATGCGAAACAAATGATTTAGAGTCAGATACTTGCGATATAAGTGATATAGCTTCAAATGCAGGGGAAACAAACGAGTTAGCATCAAATCCATGCAAAACACATGATTTACCTTCAAATCAATGCGATGCAGAAGGTTTAGCTTCAAATCCAAGCGAAACACATGATTTAACTTCAAATCTATACTAAGTAGAAGGCTTAGCTTTAAATTCATGCAAAACAAATGATTTAGCATCAGATACTTGCGATATAACTGATATAGCTTCAAATGCAGGGGAAGCAAACGAGTTAGCATCAAATCCATGCAAAACACATGATTTTGCTTCAAATCAATGCGATGCAGAAGGTTTAGCTTCAAATCCATGCGATACAAATGATTTAGCTTCAAACACTTGGGATATAAGTGATATAGCTTCAAATGCAGACGAATCAAACGAGTTAGCTTCAAATCCATGCGATACATTTCATTTAGCTTCAAATCGATACGATGTAGAAGACTTAGCTTCAAATCCATGCGATACAAATGATTTAGATTCAGATACTTGCGATATAAGTGATATAGCTTCAAATGCCGACGAAACTAACGAGTTAGCATCAAATCCATGCAAAACGCATGATTTAGCTTTAAATCAATGCGTTGCAGAAGATTTAGCTTCAAATCCATGCGATGTCGAAGGTTTAGATTCAAATCCATGCGAAACAAATGATTTAGCTTCAAACAATTGGGATATAAGAGATATAGCTTCAAATGCTGACGAATCAAACGAGTTAGCTTCAAAATCCATGCGATACATATCATTTAACTTCAAATCGATATGAAGTAGAAGGCTTAGCTTCAAATCCATGCTAAAACAAATAATTTAGAATCAGATACTTGCGATAAACGTGATATAGCTACAAATGCATTCGAAACTAACGAGTTAGCTTCAAATCCATGCGAAACACGTGATTTAACTGCAAATCCATGCGATGTGGAAGATTTATCTTCAAATCCATGCAAAACAAATGATTTAGCATCAGATACTTGCGATATAACTGATATAGCTTCAAATGCAGTGGAAGCAAACGAGTTAGCATCAAATCCATGCAAAACACATGATTTTGCTTCAAATCAATGCGATGCAGAAGGTTTAGCTTCAAATCCATGCGAAACACATGATTTAGCTGCAAATCCATGGTTTTGTAGAAGATTTATCTTCAAATCCATTCAAAACAAATGATTTAGCATCAGATACTTGCGATATAACTGATATAGCTTCAAATGCAGGGGAAGCAAACGAGTTAGCATCAAATCCATGCAAAACACATGATTTTGCTTCAAATCAATGCGATGCAGAAGGTTTAGCTTCAAATCCATGCGATACAAATGATTTAGCTTCAAACACTTGGATATAAGTGATATAGCTTCAAATGCAGACGAATCAAACGAGTTAGCTTCAAATCCATGCGATACATTTCATTTAGCTTCAAATCGATACGATGTAGAAGGCTTAGCTTCAAATCCATGCGATACAAATGATTTAGATTCAGATACTTGCGATATAAGTGATATAGCTGCAAATGCATTCGAAAAAAACGAGTTAGCTTCAAATCCATGCGAAACACATGATTTAGCTTTAAATCAATGCGAAGTAGAGGGCTTAGCTTCAAATCCATGCGCAACAAATGGTTTAGCTTCAAATACTTGTGATATACATGACTTAGCTTCAACTGCATGCGAAACAAACGAGTCAGCTTCAAATCCAAGCGCAGTAGAAGGCTTGGCTTCAAATCCATGCGAAACGAATGGTTTAGCTACAAATACTTGTGATATCCATTATATAGCTACAACTGCATGCGAAACAAACGAGTTAGCATCAAATCCATGCGATACACAAGATTTAGCTTCAAATCAATGCGATGTAGTAGGTTCAGCTTCAAATCCATGCAATATAAATCATATAGCTTCAAAAGCAGGAGGAACAAACGAGGTAGCTTCAATTACATGCGAAACAAATGATTTAGCTTCAAATCAATGCGAAGTAGAAGGCGTAGCTACAAATCCATGCGAAAAAAATGGTTTAGCTACAAATACTTGTGATATACATTATTTAGCTACAACTGCATGCGAAACTAACGAGTTAGCTTCCAATCCATGCGAAACACACGATTTATCTTCAAATCAATGCGATGTAGAAGGCTTAGCTTCAAATGCATGCGATACACAAGATTTAGCTTCAAATCAATGCGATGTAGTAGGTTCAGCTTCAAATCCATGCGAGACACATGATTTAGCTTAAAATCAATGCGATGTAGAAGGTTTAGCTTCAAATCCATACGATACACATGATTTAGCTTCAAATCAATTCGAAGGACAAGGCTTAGATTCAAATCCATGCGAAACAAATGATTTAGCTTCAAATCAATGCGAAGTAGAAGGCTAAGCTTTAAATCCATGCAAAACAAATGGTTTAGCTACAAATACTTGTGATATACATTATTTAGCTACAACTGCATGCGGAACGAACGAGTTAGCTTCAAATCCATGCGATTCACATGATTTTAGCTTCAAATCAATGCGATGTAGAAGGCTTTGCTTCAAATCCATGCGATACACAAGATTTAGCTTCAAATCAATGCGATGTAGTAGGTTCAGCTTCAAATCCATGCGACACATATGATTTAGCTTCAAATACTTGCGATATAAGTGATACAGCTTCAAAAGCTGGAGGGACATACGAGGTAGATTCAATTCCATGCGAAACAAATGATTTAGCTTCAAATCAATGCGAAGTAGAAGGCGTAGCTACAAATCCATGCGAAAAAAATGGTTTAGCTACAAATACTTGTGATATAAATTATTTAGCTACAACTGCATGCGAAACTAACGAGTTAGCTTCAAATCCATGCGAAACACACGATTTATCTTCAAATCAATGCGATGTAGAAGGATTAGATTCAAATCCATGCGAAACAAATGATTTAGCTTCAAATGAATGCGAAGTAGAAGGCTTAGATGCAAATCCATGCAAAACAAATGGTTTAGCTACAAATCAATGCGATCTAGAAGGTTTAGCTTCAAATCCATGCGAAACACATGATTTAGCTGCAAATCAATGCGATGTATAAGGTTTAGATTCAAATCCGTGCGATACACTAGATTTAGCTTCAAATCAATGCGATGTAGAAGGTTTAGCTTCAAATCCATGCGACACATATGATTTAGCTTCAAATACTTGCGATATAAGTGATATAGCTTCAAAAGCGGTAGGATCAAACGAGGTAGCTTCAATTCCATGCGAGACACATGATTTAGCTTAAAATCAATGCGATGTAGAAGGTTTAGCTTCAAATCCATACGAAACACATGATTTAGCTTCAAATCAATTCGAAGGACAAGGCTTAGATTCAAATCCATGCGAAACAAATGGTTTAGCTACAAATACTTGTGATATACATTATTTAGCTACAACTGCATGCGAAACGAACGAGTTAGCTTCAAATCCATGCGATACACATGATTTGGCTTCAAATCATGCGATTCAGAAGGCTTAGCTTCAAATCCATGCGATACACAAGATTTAGCTTCAAATCAATGCGATGTAGTAGGTTCAGCTTCAAATCCATGCGACACATATGATTTAGCTTCAAATACTTGCGATATAAGTGATATAGCTTCAAAAGCTGTAGGATCAAACGAGGTAGCTTCAATTCCATGCCAGACACATGATTTAGCTTAAAATCAATGCGATGTAGAAGGTTCTACTTCAAATCCATACGACACATATGATTTAGCTTCAAATACTTCAGGTATAAGTGATATAGCTTCAAAAGCTGGAGGAACAAGCGAGGTAGCTTCAATTCCATGCGAAACAAATGATTTAGCTTCAAATCAATGCGAAGTAGAGGGCTTAGCTTCAAATTCATGGAAAATAAATGGTTTAGCTACAAATACTTGTGATATACATTATTTAGCTACAACTGCATGCGAAACAAACGAGTTAGCATCAAATCCATGCGGAACACATGATTAAGCTTCAAATCAATACGATGAAGATGGTTTTCTTTCAAATCCATGCGATATACAAGATTTAGCTTCAAATCAATGCGATGTAGTAGGTTCAGCTTCAAATCCATGCGATACACTAGATTTAGCTTCAAATCAATGCGATGTAGTAGGTTCAGCTTCAAATCCATGCGACACATATGATTTAGCTTCCAATACTTGCGATATAAGTGATATAGCTTCAAAAGCTGTAGGAACAAACGAGGTAGCTTCAATTCCATGCGAGACACATGATTTAGATTAAAATCAATGCGATGTAGAAGGTTTAGCTTCAAATCCATACGAAACACATGATTTAGCTTCAAATCAATTCGAAGGACAAGGCTTAGATTCAAATCCATGCGAAACAAATGGTTTAGCTACAAATACTTGTGATATACATTATTTAGCTACAACTGCATGCGAAACGAACGAGTTAGCTTCAAATCCATGCGATACACATGATTTAGCTTCAAATCAATTCGAAGGACAAGACTTAGATTCAAATCCATGCGAAACAAATGATTTAGCTTCAAATGAATGCGAAGTAGAAGGCTTAGATTCAAATCCATGCAAAACAAATGGTTTAGCTACAAATCAATGCGATGTAGAAGGTTTAGCTTCAAATCCATGCGAAACACATGATTTAGCTGCAAATCAATGCGATGTATAAGGTTTAGATTCAAATCCGTGCGATACACTAGATTTAGCTTCAAATCAATGCGATGTAGAAGGTTTAGCTTCAAATCCATGCGAAACACATGATTTAGATGCAAATCAATGCGATGAAGAAGGTTTAGCTTCAAATCCATGCGATACACTAGATTTAGCTTCAAAACAATGCGATGTAGAAGGATCTGCTTCAATTCCATACGACACAAATGATTTAGCTTCAAATACTTGCGATATAAGTGATACAGCTTCAAAAGCTGGAGGAACAAACGAGGTAGCTTCAATTCCATGCGAAACAAATGATTTAGCTTCAAATCAATGCGAAGTAGAAGGCTTAGCTTCAAATTCATGCGAAACAAATGGTTTAGCTACAAATACTTGTGATATACATTATATAGCTACAACTGCATGCGAAACAAACGAGTTAGCATCAAGTATGCGAAACACATGATTAATCTTCAAATCAATGCGATGTAGATGGTTTGCTTCAAATCCATGCGATACACAAGATTTAGCTTAAAATCTATGCGATGTAGAAGGTTTAGCTTCAAATCCATACGAAACACATGATTTAGCTTCAAATCAATTCGAAGGACAAGGCTTAGATTCTAATCCATGCGAAACAAATGATTTAGCTGCAAATCAATGCGATGTAGAAGGTTTAGCTTCAAATCCACGCGATACACTAGATTTAGCTTCAAATCAATGCGACGTAGAAGGCTTAGCTTCAAATCCATGCGATACACAAGATTTAGCTTCAAATCAATGCGATGTAGTAGGTTCAGCTTCAAAACCATGCGATATAAGTGATATAGTTTTAAATGCAGGAGGAACAAACGAGGTAGCTTCAATTCCATGCAAAACAAATGGTTTAGCTACAAATCAATGCGAAGTAGAAGGTTTAGCTTCAAATCCATGCAAAATACGTGATTTATCTTCCAATTAATGCGAAGTAGAAGGCTTAGGTTCAAATCCGTGCGATACACTAGATTTAGCTTCAAATCAATGCGATGTAGAAGGTTTAGCTTCAAATCCATGCGACACATATGATTTAGCTTCAAATACTTGCGATATAAGTGATATAGCTTCAAAAGCGGTAGGATCAAACGAGGTAGCTTCAATTCCATGCGAGACACATGATTTAGCTTAAAATCAATGCGATGTAGAAGGTTTAGCTTCAAATCCATACGAAACACATGATTTAGCTTCAAATCAATTCGAAGGACAAGGCTTAGATTCAAATCCATGCGAAACAAATGGTTTAGCTACAAATACTTGTGATATACATTATTTAGCTACAACTGCATGCGAAACGAACGAGTTAGCTTCAAATCCATGCGATACACATGATTTGGCTTCAAATCATGCGATGCAGATGGCTTAGCTTCAAATCCATGCGATACACAAAATTTAGCTTCAAATCAATGCGATGTAGTAGGTTCAGCTTCAAATCCATGCGACACATATGATTTAGCTTCAAATACTTGCGATATAAGTGATATAGCTTCAAAAGCTGTAGGATCAAACGAGGTAGCTTCAATTCCATGCCAGACACATGATTTAGCTTAAAATCAATGCGATGTAGAAGGTTCTACTTCAAATCCATACGACACATATGATTTAGCTTCAAATACTTCAGGTATAAGTGATATAGCTTCAAAAGCTGGAGGAACAAGCGAGGTAGCTTCAATTCCATGCGAAACAAATGATTTAGCTTCAAATCAATGCGAAGTAGAGGGCTTAGCTTCAAATTCATGGAAAATAAATGGTTTAGCTACAAATACTTGTGATATACATTATTTAGCTACAACTGCATGCGAAACAAACGAGTTAGCATCAAATCCATGCGGAACACATGATTAAGCTTCAAATCAATACGATGAAGATGGTTTTCTTCAAATCCATGCGATATACAAGATTTAGCTTCAAATCAATGCGATGTAGTAGGTTCAGCTTCAAATCCATGCGATACACTAGATTTAGCTTCAAATCAATGCGATGTAGTAGGTTCAGCTTCAATCCATGCGACACATATGATTTAGCTTCCAATACTTGCGATATAAGTGATATAGCTTCAAAAGCTGTAGGAACAAACGAGGTAGCTTCAATTCCATGCGAGACACATGATTTAGCTTAAAATCAATGCGATGTAGAAGGTTTAGCTTCAAATCCATACGAAACACATGATTTAGCTTCAAATCAATTCGAAGGACAAGGCTTAGATTCAAATCCATGCGAAACAAATGGTTTAGCTACAAATACTTGTGATATACATTATTTAGCTACAACTGCATGCGAAACGAACGAGCTAGCTTCAAATCCATGCGATACACACGATTTAGCTTCAAATCATGCGATGCAGAAGGCTTAGCTTCAAATCCATGCGATACACAAGATTTAACTTCAAATCAATGCGATGTAGAAGGTTCTGCTTCAAACCCATACGACCCATATGATTTAGCTTCAAATACTTGCGATATAAGTGATACAGGTTCAAAAGCTGGAGGGACATACGAGGTAGATTCAATTACATGCGAAACAAATGATTTAGCTTCAAATCAATGCGAAGTAGAAGGCGTAGCTACAAATCCATGCGAAAAAAATGGTTTAGCTACAAATACTTGTGATATAAATTATTTAGCTACAACTGCATGCGAAACTAACGAGTTAGCTTCAAATCCATGCGAAACACACGATTTATCTTCAAATCAATGCGATGTAGAAGGCTTAGATTCAAATCCATGCGAAACAAATGATTTAGCTTCAAATGAATGCGAAGTAGAAGGCTTAGATTCAAATCCATGCAAAACAAATGGTTTAGCTACAAATCAATGCGATGTAGAAGGTTTAGCTTCAAATCCATGCGAGACACATGATTTAGCTTAAAATCAATGCGATGTAGAAGGTTTAGCTTCAAATCCATACGAAACACATGATTTAGCTTCAAATCAATTCGAAGGACAAGACTTAGATTCAAATCCATGCGAAACAAATGATTTAGCTTCAAATGAATGCGAAGTAGAAGGCTTAGATTCAAATCCATGCAAAACAAACGGTTTAGCTACAAATCAATGCGATGTAGAAGGTTTAGCTTCAAATCCATGCGAAACACATGATTTAGCTGCAAATCAATGCGATGTATAAGGTTTAGATTCAAATCCGTGCGATACACTAGATTTAGCTTCAAATCAATGCGATGTAAAAGGTTTAGCTTCAAATCCATGCGAAACACATGATTTAGATGCAAATCAATGCGATGAAGAAGGTTTAGCTTCAAATCCATGCGATACACTAGATTTAGCTTCAAAACAATGCGATGTAGAAGGATCTGCTTCATTTCCATACGACACAAATGATTTAGCTTCAAATACTTGCGATATAAGTGATACAGCTTCAAAAGCTGGAGGAACAAACGAGGTAGCTTCAATTCCATGCGAAACAAATGATTTAGCTTCAAATCAATGCGAAGTAGAAGGCTTAGCTTCAAATTCATGCGAAACAAATGGTTTAGCTACAAATACTTGTGATATACATTATATAGCTACAACTGCATGCGAAACAAACGAGTTAGCATCAAATCCATGCGAAACACATGATTAATCTTCAAATCAATGCGATGTAGATGGTTTGCTTCAAATCCATGCGATACACAAGATTTAGCTTAAAATCAATGCGATGTAGAAGGTTTAGCTTCAAATCCATACGAAACACATGATTTAGCTTCAAATCAATTCGAAGGACAAGGCTTAGATTCTAATCCATGCGAAACAAATGATTTAGCTGCAATTCAATGCGATGTAGAAGGTTTAGCTTCAAATCCACGCGATACACTAGATTTAGCTTCAAATCATTGCGACGTAGAAGGCTTAGCTTCAAATCCATGCGATACACAAGATTTAGCTTCAAATCAATGCGATGTAGTAGGTTCAGCTTCAAATCCATGCGATATAAGTGATATAGTTTTAAATGCAGGAGGAACAAACGAGGTAGCTTCAATTCCATGCGAAACAAATGATTTAGCTTCAAATCAATGCGAAGTAGAAGGGCTAAGCTTTAAATCCATGCAAAACAAATGATTTAGCTACAAATACTTGTGATATACATTATTTAGCTACAACTGCATGCGAAACGAACGAGTTAACTTCAAATCCATGCGATACACATGATTTAGCTTCAAATAATGCGGTGCAGAAGGCTTAGCTTCAAATACATGCGATACACAAGATTTAGCTTCAAATCAATGCGATGTAGTAGGTTCAGCTTCAAATCCATGCGACACATATGATTTAGCTTCAAATACTTGCGATATAAGTGATATAGCTTCAAAAGCTGTAGGAACAAACGAGGTAGCTTCAATTCCATGCGAGACACATGATTTAGCTTAAAATCAATGCGATGTAGAAGGTTTAGCTTCAAATCCATACGAAACATATGATTTAGTTTCAAATCAATTCGAAGGCCAAGGCTTAGATTCACATCCATGCGAAACAAATGATTTAGCTGCAAATCAATGTGATGTAGAAGGTTTAGCTTCAAATCCATGCGATACACACGATTTAGCTTCAAATCAATGCGCTGTAGAAGGTTCAGCTTCAAATCCATGCGGCACATATGATTTAGCTTCAAATATTTGCGATATAAGTGATATAGTGTCAAATGGAGGCGAAACGAACGAGTTAGCTTCAAATCCATGCGAAACACATGATTTAGCTGCAAATCAATGCGATGTAGAAGGTTTAGCTTCAAATCCATGCGAAACACATTATTTAGCTGCAAATCAGTGCGAAGTAGAAGGGTCGGGTTCAAATCAATGCGATTCAAATGGTTCATCTTCAAATACTTGTGAAAGACATGATTTAGCTTCAACTGCATGCGAAACACATGACTTAGCTTCAAATCAATGCGATGTAGAAGGTTTAGCTTCAAATCCATGCAAAACACGTGATTTAACTTCCAATTAATGCGAAGTAGAAGGCTTAGCATCAAATCCATGCGAATCAAATGCTTTAGCTTCAAATACTTGTGATATACGTTATTTAGATTTAACTGCATGCGCAACGAACGAGTTAACTTCAAATCCACGCGAAACAAATGATTTAGCTGCAAATCAATGCGATGTAGAAGGTTTAGCTTCAAATCCATTCGATACACTAGATTTAGCTTCAAATCAATGCGATGTAGAAGGTTCTGTCCATACGACACATATGATTTAGCTTCAAATACTTGCAATATAAGTGATACAGCTTCAAAAGCTGGAGGAACATACGAGGTAGCTTCAATTCCATGCGAAACAAATGATTTAGCTTCAAATCAATGCGAAGTAGAAGGCGTAGCTTCAAATCCATGCGAAACAAATGGTTGAGCTACAAATACTTGTGATATACATTATTTAGCTCCAACTGCATGCGAAACTAACGAGTTAGCTTCAAATCGATGCGAAACACACGATTTATCTTCAAATCAATGCGATGTAGAAGGTTGAGCTTCAATCAATAAGAGGTAGAAGGTTTAGCTTCAAATCAATAGATTATAGAAGGTTTAACTTCAAATCAATGCCATGTAGAAGGTTTAGCTTCAAATCCGTACGAAACACATGATTTAGCTTCAAATCAATTCGAAGGACAAGGCTTAGATTCAAATCCATGCGAAGCAAATGATTTAGATTCAAATGAATGCGAAGTAGAAGGTTTAGCTTCAAATCCATGCGAAACACATTATTTAGCTGCAAATCAGTGCGAAGTAGAAGGGTCGGGTTCAAATCAATGCGATTCAAATGGTTCATCTTCAAATACTTGTGAAAGACATGATTTAGCTTCAACTGCATGCGAAACACATGATTTAGCTTCAAATCAATGCGATGTAGAAGGTTTAGCTTCAAATCCATGCAAAACACGTGATTTAACTTCCAATTAATGCGAATTAGAAGGCTTAGCTTCAAATCCATGCAAAACACGTGATTTAACTTCCAATTAATGCGAATTAGAAGGCTTAGCTTCAAAATCCATGCGAATCAAATGGTTCAGCTTCAAATACTTGTGATATACGTTATTTAGATTTAACTGCATGCGTAACGAACGAGTTAGCATCAAATCCCCGCGATACACATGATTTAGCTGCAAATCAATATGATATAGAAGGTTCAGCTTCAAAGCAAAACAGGTAGAAGGTTTAGCTTCAAATCAATAGAATGTAGAAGGTTTAGCTTCAAGTCAATGCAATGTAGATGGTTTAGCTTCAAATCCATACGAAACACATGATTTAGCTTCAAATCAATTCGAAGGACAAGGCTTAGATTCAAATCCATGCGAAACAAATGATTTAGCTGCAAATCAATGCGGTGTAGAAGGTTTAGCATCACATCCATGCGAAAAAAATGATTTAGCTTCAAATCAATGCGATGTAGAAGGTTCTGCTTCAAACCATACGACCCATATGATTTAGCTTCAAATACTTGCGATATAAGTGATACAGCTTCAAAAGCTGAGGGACATACGAGGTAGATTCAATTCCATGCGAAACAAATGATTTAGCTTCAAATCAATTCGAAGGACAAGGCTTAGATTCAAATCCATGCGAAACAAATGATTTAGCTTCAAATGAATGCGAAGTAGAAGGCTTAGATTCAAATCCATGCAAAACAAATGGTTTAGCTACAAATACTTGTGATATACATTATTTAGCTACAACTGCATGCGAAACAAACGAGTTAGCTTCAAATCCATGCGATACAAATGGATTAGCTGCAAATACTTGTTTTATACATGACATTGCTACAAATGCAGGGAAATCAAATGAGCTAGATGCAAATCCATGCGAAATACATGATTTAGCTTCAAATCAATACGGAGTATAAGGCTGATTTTCGAATCCATGCGAAACAAATGGTTTAGGTTCAAATACTTGTGATTTACAAGATCTAGCTTCAACTGCATGCAAAACAAACGAGTTAGCTTCAAATCCTTGCGAAACACATGATTTAGCTTCAAATCAATGCGTAGTAGAAGGCTTATCTTCGATCCATACGAAACGAATAGTTTAGCTTCAAATACCTGTTTTATACATGATTTAGCTTCAAATCAATGCGAACTAGATGGCTTAGCTTCAAATCCATGCGAAACAAATGGTTTAGCTTCAAATACTTGTGATATACATGATTTAGCTTCAACTGCATGCGAAACAAACGATGTATGATCTAATCCATGCGGAACACATGATTATCTTCAAATCAATGCGAAGTAGGAGGCTTAGTTTCAAATCCATGCGGAACGAATAGTTCAGCTTCAAATACTTGTTTTATCCATGATTTAGCTTCAACTGCATGCGGAACAAACGAGTTAGCTTCTAATCCATGCGACACACATGATTTAGCTTCAAATTCATTCGAAAACATGGTTTAGCTTAATATTTATGCGAAGCAAATGGATCACCTTCAAATACTTGTGATATAAATGATTTAGCTTCAACTGCGTGTGAAACAAACGTCTTACCTACAAAGTCAAGCGAAACACATGAATCAGCTTTAAATCAAAGCGATGTAAAAGGTTTAGCTTCAAATCTGTGCGAAACAAATGATTTAGCTTCAAATACTTGCGATATAAGTGAGATTGCTTCATATGCAGGCGGAACGAACGAGTTAGCTTCAAATCCATGCGAAACACATGATTTAGCTTCAAATGAACGCGAAACACATCGTATACCTCCGTATTCTTGCGAAACAAATGCGTTAGCTTTAGATCCTTTTGATAAACATGATTTAGAATCAACTGCATGTGAAACAAACGAGTAGAGCTTCAAAACCCAGCGAAACACATGATTATGCTTTAAATCAATGCAAACTAGAAGACTTAACTTCAATCCAAGCGAAACACATAATTTAGCGACAAATCAATTCGAAGTATAAGGCTTAGATTCAAATCCGTGCGAAGCAAATGATTTTGGAATGAAATACTTGCGATATATGTGATATAGCTTCAATGCAGGCAAAACAAACGAGTTAGCTTCAAATCCATGAGAAACACATGATTTAGCTTTAAATCAATGCGAAGTAGAGGGCTTAGCTTCACATCCATGCGAAACAAATGGTTTAGCTTCAAATATTTGTGATATACATGATTTAGCTTCAACTGCATGCGAAACAAACGAGTTAGCTTCAAATGCAAGCGAAACACTTGATTTAGCTTCAAATCAATGTGATGTAGATGGATTAGCTTCAAATCCATGCGAAACAAATGATTTAGCTTCAAATACTTGCGATATAAATGATATAGCTTCATATGCAGGCGAAACGAACGAGTTAGCTTCAACTCCATGCGATACACATGGTTCAGCTTCAAATACTTGCGATATAAATGATATAGCTTCATATGCAGGCGAAACGAACGAGTTAGCTTCAACTCCATGCGATACACATGGTTTAGCTTCAAATCCATGCGGCACAAATGATTTAGAATCAGATACATGCGATATAAGTGATATAACTTCAATTGAATGCGAAACAACGAGTTAGCTTCACGTCCGTGCGAAACACATGATTTAGCTTCAACTACTAGTGATATACATGATTTGGCATCAACTGCATGAGAAACAAACGAGTTATCTTCAAATACATGCGGATCTTATGATTTAGCTTCAAATCAATGCGAAGTAGTAGGCTTAGGTCCAAATCCATGCGA
The DNA here is from genome assembly GCF_051020955.1 of Megalopta genalis. Taxonomy (NCBI): domain Eukaryota; kingdom Metazoa; phylum Arthropoda; class Insecta; order Hymenoptera; family Halictidae; genus Megalopta; species Megalopta genalis. The sequence goes on from NW_027476653.1 coordinate 163,134, forward strand.
ATCAAATTGTTTAGCTTTAAATACATGTGAAATACATGATTTAGCATCGACTGCATGCGAAACAAACGAGTAGCTTCAATCCATGCGAAACACATTATTACGCTTCAAATCAATGCGAAGTTGAGGGCTTAGCTTCAAATCCATGGGAAACGTATGATTTAGCTTCAAATACTTGCGAATATAAGGGATACCGCTTCAAATGCATGCGAAACAAACGAGTTAGATTCAAATACTTGCGATATAAATGAAATAGGTTCAAAAGCAGGAAAACAAACGAGTAAGCTTCAAATCCATGCGAATCACACGATTTATTTCAAATCAATTCCTAGAAGAAGGATTAGCTTCAAATCCATGCGGCACATATGATTTAGCTTCAAATACTTGCGATATAAGTGATATAGGTTCAAATGGAGGCGAAACCGAACGAGTTAGCTTCAAATCCATGCGATACACATGATTTAGCTTCAAATACTTGCGATATAAGTGATATAGTTTCAAAGCTGTAGGAACAAACGAGGTAGCTTCAATTCCATGCGAGACACATGATTTAGCTTCAAATCAATGCGATGTAGAAGGTTTAGCTTCAAATCCATACGAAACATATGATTTAGCTTCAAATCAATTCGAAGGCCAAGGCTTAGATTCACATCCATGCGAAACAAATGATTTAGCTGCAAATCATGTGATGTAGAAGGTTCA